>NW_027430657.1:0-274307 GCF_044706935.1 Curcuma longa | reverse complement strand
TATGGGATGGATTGGAGGCGTTTCTGCAGGAAGGATCTACGTTCCTGGACGAAGCAACTAGATCGACCTCGATTTTCCTCATGTGGTTCCCCAATTTGACCTGCACAGAAAAATTATTGAGGTGAATCTCTCGATCAAGATGCTTGCTTCAGTTTGGGCGCGTATGCTCTTGCTTCAATCTCATCGTCGGTGTGAGATGGTGTCACCATTTAGGATTTGGACAAGGAAACGAAGATTGTGTCGTCAACAAATGGAGGAGAAGGAAATGGTGGAAAACCAATTAGGGTTTTGAGGATGGTGTCGTCAAGAAGAAGAGAAATGTCGGTTAGGGTTTTGAAGAAGGTCTCGCCAGGAAGAAAAGAAAGAAAGAAGACAGACGGGTCGTGGCTCGTGGCTCGTATACACAGGGGAGGAGAGAAATGAGATGTATGTCTCTTGAACAAGGGAGAAGAGGAGATAGGAAAGGGGTAATTTTGTAATTTTATGTATTGGGGAGTGGAACAAACTTTTAGTTACTTTTGGGTACTGCATGCAAAGAAATATATGGGTAGAGACTGATCACAAAGGTGAGTTTGGGTTTGGGGATTTAAAAGCAAGTCTCCCTTAAAATTTTCGAGACTACTGTAGGTATATATATAATTAAAAATAATAGAGAGTATCGTGATTTATAACTTTATCATAAACTAAGAAAAAAAAATATAAAATGTATAAACTTAGTAGTAAATCAATTTACTTTAAAAAGTGAAATAAATAATTTTTTAATCAAAATAACACAATTTAATAATTTTGGATGGTTACTTATGTTAAAATTTTAAATTTGAATATATAAATACATAACCATTTATATTATAATTATCATATTATTTTATTTATATGCTTTTTAAAAAACAATTTGTTCCTAAACTTTTTATATCATTTTACCCTCTATTTTTTGAATTTTTTATTTTACAATATATTTTGTTTTAAAAAATGTTTTTGGTATTTTTAAAATTTATAACTTTGTAATCATTTTAAAAAATTTATAACATAATCTATATAGTTTTATTCTATATTATTTTTTGGAAATAATTTGTAATAATTTTTTATTAAAAGAATTTGTATATTAAATTAGTAAAAAAATTATTATGTTAAGAGATAGAAGAAAGTGCAATAGAGACTCATGATACAATTTTAGATACATTAAAAATATATAATTCTCTAAAATTGAAGAGACAAATATTTGAAACTTCAATTAGTTTCGGCAACCGTGATAATTCATAAATTTCAGATCTAGATATATAAATAATATTTATATTTCTTAAATAAAAATATAAATATTATTTATATTGTCCCTCCTTTTTCATGTTTTTTTAAATAAAAACATTATTTAAACAACTAATTCATTGTCACCGCGGCTGGTGATCTATATTCAATATTTGCTGTCCATGATATATTTCAACAACTAATTTCCTACTTAACAGATTGTTAAGGCAAAATTAAGATATTTTTAGTGGTATTTCAAAGATAATTAATGAACCTTGTACATTAAATTAAACAATTAAGGAATCGATTAGTTCGCTAAGCGTGGCTGCTTCTCCGAAGCAAATCGCCGAACCGCCTGAGGATCTGCCTCTTCTTCTTCCGCTGCGCCGACGAGTCCCACACGCCCTCCGCCACCGCCTTCGCCTCCTCCTGATCGTCCTCCGCTGCCATCCTCTGCTTCGGCGAGTGCTCCGCCAAGTCAAATATGGACCCCTCAAACCGGTATATGTCTCCGCCGGCCGACCGCCGCCGCCAGTTCTCCGACCGGTACTTCGCCATCCGCTTCGCCTTCGACGGCTCGAGATCGATCACCTCCGGTGAAACCAGCAGGCTCTGTAGCTCCCTGACGCTCTCCAGCGCAGCCACCTCTCCTTCCTTGGCGCACTCCGACTCCTGCCTAGCCACCTGGAGAGCGTCCTGAAGCTTCGCATTCTCCCGCCGGAAGATCTCCAGAGCCTCCTTCACCACCGAAGCCTCATTGATGGCCTGCTTCACGATGTCCCGGAGCTTTGCCGATTCCTCCCGCGCCGCCCGGTGCTCTTGCGCCGCCCGCGCACGGTCCATCCGAGCATCGGCCAGCTCGTCCTCGCACGTCCGGACGTACTCCAAGAACCCAGCCTCCTTCGCCTGCCACGTCACCAATGACTCCGCCGCCGCCGCCTTCAGCCTCCTCCCCTCCGCCTCCGCGGCGCGTAGCCCGGTGCGGAGCCGCTCGATCTCGCCGCGCGCGGCCTCGAGTTCCACCTTAAGGCGGCTGGACTCGGTGGTGACCTCCTTGAGGGCGACCGCGAGCCCGTCCATGGCGCGCTTGCTCTTCTCCTCCGCCGCGAGCGCTAGGCGGAGTTCCTTCCGCAGCGCGGCAACCTCGTCGCTCTGGTGGCTGAGGGACGTCGTGGCCTGGAGCGATCTCAATTCAAGCTTGGTTTCCTCGAGCAACATCTTGGTCTGCTCCAGCTGCTTCGTTTGGAAGGTCAAGGATTCGAGCATACGGAGCTCCGATTCCTTGGCCTTGCCGAGCTGGGATCCAAGCTCCTCGATGCTGGCTTTGGCTTGGACGTGGAATTCCCGATCTTCGAATACTTTCCATTGCACCTCTTCGAGTTCTTCCACGGCTCGGCATCGGTCCTGGACTTCTTTTGCCATTAATTTAATTTCCTTAAGATTAATTTTGTCCGAAACAGAGCCAACGATAGATCATGGAGGAATCGGCAGGGAATAGAGTGCGGGAGGGAGGGCAAGCCGGGAGTTGCTTACAAATTAGAGAAGGCGAGGTTAAAGGCGCGCCGCCCGCTTGGCAGTGTAGCCAGATTCGGCGGGCCGGGGACGACAAGGAGAAGACGGTACGGTACGTGGTTTGCATCACATGGAATATAATGGTTGACTTAACTACGAGTCCCATATTTAGTAGCGAAGGAAGGAAGGGAAGGGGTTGACTTTGTAGTTTGACCACCAAAACCTTAATCGCAAGTTGAGCTTAATTTCCTATGCTTTCCTTTACGAGTGGTAGTGGTGGCTATTGATCACATCAAACTTGGTATATATATTGCTTAAGCTTCATAGAGCTCAGGGTACCGGTATCCATCTATATTTCTTAGTTGGTGTCGAAATCTTTTGCCAAACAAAGTTCAAATTCTGCTTTGCTTGTGTTGCACAACAAAGATAAACCAGAGTCATGCTAAGGCTAGATAGAATTGGATATGCTACTGCTTTCTTTTCTTTTCTTCAGCAAAAGATAGAATCTGTCACTCCAACAATCCCACACAGTTGATCTCACGACCATCTATAAAGAGATAAATTGGGAAACTGTAGTACTGCTTTCTCTTCTCCTATCCATGCAACTTGGATGGAGGATGAACTTTAATTAGCTTGATATTGAATCTCCTAATTTGGTTTTTATTAACAAATACCAAGTGGTGTTTTGATGTGTTGTCAAATAAGTTTAAATTTGATTTTATTGTGTTTCTTATATGTGTATCTAAGTATATCGGGACTTGAGAGAATATACAAATACTTGATGGCTTAGAAGCATAGGAGATGATAAAACCTTGGCAGAAAATGCAAGTAAGCGAAAAGAATGATACAGAAAAGAACTGATGTGATTAATGCATCCTAGGGACGAGGAGCTGTGGAAGTTATTTCGGTGGAATGAGAAGGATGCATGAGAAAGATACGGAAAGACTCGGTGCATCCGAGGGATTAAAAATTGAAATAAAGTATGCTCAAGGCGACCGGAACTAGGTCCAAGAGATCGAAGAATCATCTAGACAACTAGAGAAGATGAGATCAATGAATGATCTAGTATAGAGGTTGACCATTTTCCAAGCGATTGGAGTCGTCGCTGTGAGTCATCTAGACTTATTGTCGAAACGGATTAAAACGACAACCACATTAGCAATTTCCAATCGATCGAAAGCATCCAGACGACCAAAGGCCACTGAGTCATCCAGAGTTATTGTCGAGCCATTGTTAAAGTGGATGAAAGCTTGAAGACACATCGGCAAATTCTAGACAATTGAAAGTCTTCCAGACGATCAAAATGTGTCATGTCAGTACAACAGTTAGATTGAGATCAATGAAGTATATATATATAACTCAAGCTCGAAGAACAAATATAACACACTTTCAAATACTTCTGTTCTATTTTTCTTACTGTTTGTACTCAATCATTGAAAGAGGCTTCTCTATCTCTGACACCTTTTCAAAGGGGAGAAGATACCAGACATATACCTGCATAGTTCTTGGACTATCAACCTATATGGATTGGTAAACTAAGTAAAGCATGAACCTATTTCTTTTATGTTTCATTTATTTTGCTAATGTATGTGTCTTAGCATGAGAAATTAAAGTTTTAATTGCAGGTCATTATTCACTCATCCCCTTTAGCGATCTCAACCGCTTTCGCACCAATAGTTCCCAATAGTTTTGTGAGAGTAGATAAGGATTCCTCTAGATGATCAACATTATTCTCCCAAAAGAACAATTATCAAAGTCTTTTTTATTAGTAGCATAATGTTGTTGCTCGTGTGTTTAATTCACACTTCCAAAAAGACTTTTTATGCAAAGTTTTCGATAATCTTCCAAATTTTAATTACAATTTTTGTCTTCTCGATTATAACTAAATCAAGAATAAGTTTCCAAGAGCATTACGAACGCAATGATAATTTTATATTACCATTTTGACCATCAAAAAAGTTATCAAGGTGTGTTAACTAAAACATATCCTAATTAATATTCTTTCACTCCTCCAAATTCACCCTAAGATTAATCAGTCCGAATGATTGGATATCTGATGCTAATTAAAAAAAAATTGAAACCTCGAAGAATTTGTCTTTGGTTATAAGTTTGATTTCAAATGATGATGTGAACTTGGAAGAAAGTTAGAATTTTGGAATAAATTTCCTCTCGGAGTTCGACTTTTGTGGCTTTTTCCAAAGAGGCCTAGATTCACTTGACTAATTACACCTCCATCCATCAAGAACTCATCACTAAACGACATAAATTACCATCAACTTTTGCAAGTTTTCTAATTTTTTTCTAATTTTCTTAGTATCATATTAGATACATGAAAATATTCTTTATTTAAAATGAAAGTTTCAAATTAATTTTTGTTTGAATTCTTCAATCTAAAAATTTTTAAGGGAATTTATTTTTTACACCTAATTATTTTAAATGTAATTTACTTTTCTTTAAATAAAACACAAAGTTAAAAAAAAAAAAGCAAGCCAATTAGTAATGCATATATATATATAATCTTCTAATTAAACTATAGTATTTAGAAGTCCATATATCAACCAACTATTAATAATAAATAAAAACAACTACTAAACTATAACTTGTTCTTAAAATTTAATTAAGATGAGTAAAAAAAATTCAAGAAACTATTCAAAGTCAAAGAGGGAACATCATCTAGAAGTATAAAGGGTATGGCATATGGAGTCTCGATCGCTTGTATAGATATATATATATTATTGATGTTGAATATTATTATTTTTGCTCTCTCAATCAAGAAAAGTGGAGAGAGTTTTGGATTCTTACAAGAAATCTATAGTGTTGATGGCTCTCAAGTCAGCATCACATCTCTATTAGTGCTACAGATTTACACGAGTTCCATTTGTTAGATAAGGATTTAGGAATACGAGTTCCATTTGTTAGATAAGGATATATTCCTAAATCTGTAATCTGTAGCACTAATAGAGATGTGATATTATATATATATATATATATAAAAGAATGATATTTGCACTTTTAAAATGTTAGTACATGAAATCAAAATATCTTCATAATAATATGATATTGTCTATTATAATTGTCCCTATTGAGAGCCCTATGAAATTAAAATATCTCCATAATAATATAATATTGTTCACTTTGGACTTAAGTCCTTGTGGTTTTATTTTTAGATTTTACCAAAAAGACCTCATATCAATGGAGATATCTTCCATCTTATAAATTCATGATCTTTTTCATATATTTATTTTCAATATGAGACTTTGATTGTATCCCAACATAAAATACGCGACCGAGTGCAACATTAGAATCGAAGTGCCTGGAAGAATTTCGAGCACCTGAAACAGTAAATAGTATCATTTTATTTTTTTTTTACGATTGATTAAGTCATTTAAGATTTTTTCCTTTAGAGTTTAGGGGTTGGGTTATAGTATTAAATATAAAAAAAATTTAAAATAAAAAAAATTAATTATTCACGGAGTGTGCCGAGTTGTTATCCAGTACTTTTTATCCGGCCTACCCCATGAGCAATTAAATTTTTTTCACTTTAAATTTTTTTTGTGTTTAATACTATAATCCAACATCTAAACCCTAAACCCTAAAGGAAAAAATTTTAAATAGTTTAATCGTAAATAAACAATAAATAATCAATTATATATATATATATATAATCGAGAATAGTTAGGTTTTAATCATCAATTAAGGACAAAGTAGTTAGGACAAAGTAAGGTGAGCTTGTTCTAATCGAACATGGCTTCCGAAAAATACTAATGTTGATAATGACAATTAGCTCACTCTTTTTGAATTTCCAAACTCATCTCGATCGTTAATAATCATGAACGAGAGTTGGTGTCGGTGCGAGTGCGAATTCTCTCTACCTTTTGCATTTCATCGAATGTTAGTTCTTTATGGAATTTTAATTATTCGATCGATTGATGATCATAAGGTCTCACTTTGTTAAATTTAGAGATCAAATTTCAAAAATAAAATAAAATAGAAGGAAATAGTAAGATGTAATATTTTGAGTAATTAATCTAAATTTTATTAAAAATATGAAAATTATAATATATATAATATTATTGGTGAATTAAGATACTTATAAAAAAGTAAAAGATCATGATAAAATTCAAAAAAAAAGTATAAAAAAATGGCTAAATAGTTTTGAAAATAGGCTCTCTAAATAGCTCCAATGCGGTTGCGAATGGCTCAACTAACTCGAGCATTTGAGAGGTTGATGGGTTCGTGCGAGGTCAAACCGATTTGAATGAAATCAAGCGGGAGGGAGGTTGAGCTAAATTATGGTTAGCCAAACTCACACTCATCTACCTACCATCTCTAAATGTAATCCAATTAATTCATCAAGCATTACTATAATATTTAATTATTCGTGCAATTGGGGACAACATTAATAAATAAATATAAGTGTATAAAATATAAAAAAAATATATTTTATTTTGTGTGTATGCATGAGTCCTTGCTTTTTAAATATAAATTTGCAAAAAATGAATAATAATGTAAAAAGTATAAAATTTATTAATTACAATAATAATGTGTGCATATCAATTCTTATAAAGTTTTGTCGCTTTATTATTTGAGGGTTGGCAGAATTTGACTGGAAGCTTGGTGTTATTGATAGAGATAGACTTTCTTCCATGCATACTTTGAACAAACTTAATGGATCATAAAGCTTGATGTTCATTGTAATAATAAAAGTCAAAGTTTGAAACACACAAAAAATGAAATTTCTAAATCCATTTCTTAAGAAATACGTTTTATTAAGTTAGTAGTAGTTATGAAAATTGAAAAATATTGTGAGCTAAGTTAGAAAAAAAAATTTTGGTAAAAATTATAGTTAAAAAGCCACATATTCTATTTTTTATTTCTTAAAAACCCTTATTCTAGTATTATTACTATAGTAAATTTAGTCAAAATTGCTATAACATGCTCAAAATTATCCTATTAATTTTAGTTAAAATTATTCAAAAATTAATAAAATAAAGTTGGTCCAATTTAATCAAAATAGGTTAAATGTTATTGAAAAATAAGGTAGAATCTTTTTAATGATTTTTTTATAAAAAACAAAGCCCCTTTTGACAATAACTAAAATAAAGGATATCTTTTTAATTTTTACCCAAAATTAAAAACATATTTTTTAAAAAAAATAGTTATTTTATAAATTAGAAATAGTGAAAACTACTATCCTTCCTTCCTTCCCCTTCTTTTCTTCTTTTATTTTCTTTTATTTTGTTTTGTTTTGTTTCCCCTTCTTCTTCAATCTCCTCCGTTTGCTTCTTCTTCCCCTTCTGTCGATCAGTCCGGTCAAGCAATTCCATCACTTCAATTAATTCATGGAGTCTACCAACAGCGGCAGCATCCAGTCCTCCAGCTCCGGCGACAACGAGGAGTACGACGCCGTCATCGACTCCCCAGCTCCCTCCTCCTCCTCCACCTTCTTCTTAAACCTCCCTCCTCCTCCTCCTCCTCCGCCACCGCCGCCGGCAACCACTCATCCTGCCAGCTCGTCGATCTTCGACTCCTTCTCCCCTTACTTCGCCCCCTTCCCGTTCCCGCCTCAGCCGCCGGAGCACGCCGCGACCTGGCCCTCGCCTCCTCCTCCTCCTCCTCCGCCGCCGCTGCTCTCCGCGTCAGCGCCGTCGAGCGCTCGCGGCGGTCCCACTCCCCCGCCGGTGCAACCCGTCGCCGCTCCGCGAGGCCCCAAGAAGCGCACGAGGGCGTCGCGGCGGGCGCCGACGACCGTGATCAACACCGAGACCTCCAACTTCCGCTCCATGGTGCAGCAGTTCACCGGCTTCCCGTCTCCGCCCTTCGCCGCCGCCGCCGCCGCAGCGCCGCAGTTCCAGAGCCCTGGCCTGCAGCTCGATCTCTTCGGGTCGTCGGCCGCCGCCGTCCCGCAGTTCCTCCTCAGGCCCTCGGCGCAGAAGATGATCCCCTCCCCCGCTTCCTCCTCCGCCTCCCCCTCGCTCTTCGACCACTTCATCGCGAGAAGCAACCTCGCGGGCATCGGCAACTCCTCGATTACTAGCGCCGACGTCGACGGCGCTCCAAAATACCACGACAGGTTTCCCTTGTCCCTCTTCGAGCAACAACCCGACGCCGACGCGGCCAATCGGGGCACGGAAAGAGGAAGCTTCATGCAGCCGTCGTTTCGCCAGCCGCAACGAGCTCAAATGGCACAGCTGCGGGCAGAGTTCGCCGGAGGCAGCCTGGGGAGCCTCATCGCCACCGGCGCCGCAGCCGCCGCCGCCACGAATATTACTAATAATAATAGGCCGAGGACCGACGCCGGATTATGCTGGGACGTAAATGAGCAAAGCGGGGAGGAACGCAGGCCAGCAAGCTCGATCGAAGACCAACAACCTTATCAGAAACTTTGGCGACCAAATCTAGATTGAATCATGTCTGAAGAAGAAGAAGAAAATCTCTCTCATGAACAGATATTGCTCATCAGTATCAGTAAACAAATTTTTTTTTAATTTTGGGCAAGAATTATTGATATAAACTTTAATTATATCACAGACTTTTCGCCTTTTTCCATTTGATGGATTAAAAATCTCTTCTTGAATTTTCACTCATGGAAGAGTATGAATTAGCCACAAAAATGTACTATCTCTTCTTGATAATAAAAACATTCAATAAATGAACCAATAATTGAAAGGAAAAAAAAAGAAAAAGAAAAGCGAGATGTGCCTGCACTTTGTTTGGTAAGATACCATTATTTTTTTTATAATTCAAATGTTTAAATTCTGCTGATTAATTCTGAAAATAAATAATTTTTATCTTGATTAGTCTAGAAGTAGATTTTAAAATATTCATCCCATTAACATTCAAATTTTTATTCATTTATTTATTCTCTTAAATATTTTACTACTGTACCAAAGAATCCACTGTTTTGCATTTGTTTGGCATGAAAGGAAAATATTATTCTCCGGAATATAAACTCCACCGGCTTAGTGTTTAAGTACAGATTGATGACATTTTATTAGCGTGTGCATGTGCAAATAGTTGCATAAATTATAAATTTTAAAAATATATGATAATTTTTTTATTGAAAATAAGCATGCTGAAATTTTGGTCCATTTAACCGTTTCAAAAATGTTTTAGTTAAAATTGTTCCATGGTTATGTAACAATTTTGATAAAAATAACTTATATGACTATTTCTAAATTTTTGATCGAAAATATGAATAATTTTAATGATCTTTCTCTTATAAAATTTGTAAAATAAATAAAAAATAGTCATGGAACAATAGCCTCCTACAGTATATACCTATCTGTTTAAACATTAAATTTTTCACAAAACTGTTACATGACTATTATTTATCGTTTTGTCATTTTGTAAATATTATCTATTTAAACTTGTATTTAAAAAATTAATAAATAAATCAAGTAATTTTAGCCAAAACTATACCATAACTATTTTTTTTATCACTTTTAAAATGAAAAACTTTAAAATATATAAGTTTATGAACAAATTATTTTCTTCAAAAAATATATATGCAAATATGATACTTTTAATCAAAATTAGTCATATATTAATTTTGATAAAAAAAAATAGTTTTATCATTTTCTTCTCAAGTTTTCAATTTCAATCAATAAATGCAAGTCATTGAAGTTTGTTTATATTTTTAAAGTGATCAAAAGATTTAAAAATGACCATATAGATTTTTATTTTTTTTCCAAAATTTAAATAGATAGGTGATTATTGAAGTTGATTTTTGTAAGGACTATAGAGCAAGTTTCTGAAAATAATGATATCTAATTTAAATTTTATTCTATGATTCGTAACCGAATCTAATATAAAATATATTATTATCTACATTTCCCTATTTCATCTGAAATTAAATTACATTTTAACAATTTTTGTTGTACTTATAGTCTATTTTGTTTTGTCTACCTATAGGTTGGGAGTTTTTGAGTTTATGCAAGGATTGTAGGTGTAGAGTCTGACAACAATTGTTCATATTTATCATGTAAAAAGTGTCCCAAGAAGGTCACCCTGGTGGGTAATAAATTTTATTGTGAAAGGTGTGATCATTTTGATGTGATATGATTTATTTAAATATTTATGTTTTGATAGGTTCAAGATTCGAGCTCGAGTTTTAAACAATACTGGAAATGCTCTTTTCCTGCTTTGGGATAGAGAGTGTGTTGAGCTTATTGGAAAAATAGCTTTCGATTTAAAAGCCGAAATAAAAAATCAGGTTTTCTATTATCGGTTGTAAATGTCTTTTTCGAATTTTTATTTAGGTAACATATATATTTTTTTTCTAATTGTACAATCTATAACCAATTTAATTTAATTATATTTTAATTATTTATTCAAACACTCATACTTACATGGGCGGATGTATTAAGGGGCCCCGGGGGGGGCCATGGCCCCCCAGCCCAAGTTGAACATTTAATGTGTTTAGATTAAACCCTTAGGGTTACTGGTTAATAGGTTTTAGGGTTAATGGGTTGTTGATCTATTGAATCCTAAACCAACCCGATAAGCCGATAAGGAAACCTAGAAATCGCGAGTCTGCCTTCGTTGGGTCCCGATCGTGGGCTCCCCCAAATATGAAATCCTGGATCCGCCCCTGCATACTTACTCATTTTAATTGTTAATTATATAAAATAACGACACGGGTTACTAGTATATATTGTAAAAGACAGTTTTTAGAGTTACCAAAACATGTTATGATCCCATAGTACTTTTGACTAAAAATATTACTATCCTTTTATATATATATATATATATATATATATATATAAATATGCACTATAAAAGATCAGTTTATACCTGCTTTCAAATTTCTAAAAAAGCTTAAATAATTATTATAGTAATTTTTGAAACCAAATTGTGATATTGTTAATTAGCTTTGACTGTTATTATATTTTTATTTACATTTATCTTTTTCATTAAATATTTTTTCCCTAAACTTATAAAATCTGACTTCTATTACTTTTTTAAAAAAATAAATTTACAACTTTTATATCATATACTTTTTAAATTTTTTTATCATTTAAAAGTTTATAGTAAAATGTACATCACTTCTCTTTATTAATTTTTATAAATTTATAATTCATGTATTAGTTTAAGTTGTATATATATATATATATTTGATAATCTAAATGTCTAAAATTGGAACTTCAATGGTCTTCCTTCTGCTTTATTAAATTTGAAGTACAATTTATGCACACTCAAAGATCGATCTTTAGAATCATCTCCATTAAAATTCAAATTTTGATCCTCTTATTTACCTTCTGAGTGCTTTACCATTGCACTATACCCGTAAAAGTGGTTGAGTCTAACAAAAATGGATTTGAATGTGAACATTGCCAGCAAAGTGGTCGGCCACATGGGTGCGAGGGTCAAGGTTTGGTATTATTAGATTCTTTGGAAGAAGGCTACACGAGTTTCTCTTCCAAATTATTGGATCTCATTTTCTTACTGGAGCCTCCTTCAATGGACAATGTTGAGGTTCATGGTTAGAGGGTGGAAAGATGAGTAGTTTTAGTATTTAGATGGAGAAAGAAGGTCTAAATTAGCACAATTTGGTATTTAGACACTAAGAATCTTCAATAACAATGAGCATTTAAGAAGGGAAATCCATGATAGAGGATCAATTTTGGATACTTGAAAAAGGAGTAGCAAGCTTTTCAAGCATGAAATAAATAAACAAAAACAATGTATCAAAAATGATGCATGACTTAGTGTGGCCACAATTTTCTAATTTACTGAACTTACAATTCGAGTTTCCGCTTGAGGAATGAACTCCAACTTCCGATCAGAAAGAGTTTGTATCAATCCTAAGATTTCCGTTTCTACATATCTATTAGAAACTGAAATAACTCTTGATTTAATCAAAATTAAGGTAGAATAACACAATAGTTTTTTACCATTGTCTACTGCATGCAAGTGTTTTTAGTGTATATCATACATAAAGCAAAACCTCAGATGCATACGATCAACACGTACCTCTTGTCAGTCTATGAGAAACACTTCAGTCTCTGTAAATTAGAGATGAATAGTTAGTGTACAGAAGTTTTAGGGTTTGGACACTATTTTTTGTCACCCACCTGTCTCTCAACTTCGAACAGAGATTCAGAAAGCTTTCTCTTCAGGATTTCCTTTTCCAGTTCGCAACTTTTGTGCTTGGTATCTGAAGAGAGAGATAAGCCAACTATAATGCCCAGCATATGCAGTGACTTTGTACAAGAGATGGATTACATGATAGCAATAATTAGTGCAAATCAATTGAGCATGAACTAGCAATGAAGAAGAGATATTTTGACTTGCAGCAACAAATGGAGGAAATTTTGGTCAATTCTCACCATAATAATAAGTTGACAAGATCGTTATGCGCTCCACTGGCTGAAAAAGAAAACAAGAAAATGTTACTACACAGAAGCATACTAGCACTTTTGAACTAGCATATGTAAAGCTTCTTTTGTTGTGAAAAGTCTGTCATTTTTCGTCGAGTTGATGTTTTTGCAATTTCTACTGTACACGGGGGTTTCTATACGAGGGACAGAGAGGAACTGCCATGATACATAAAGATAGCCTACAAATTGTGAGCTACAAGGATAATAGAAAAATACTCAAGTTGAGTGTCAACTTGGTAGATCGGACAATATTGGATGGACTAAAAGTTATAACTACCCTGATTTTCAGATTGCTTATTGGTTAACCAGTGGAGAATTTACCATAACAAAAATCCCTTCACGCCGTGTAGGAAGCTCTTCCAGTCTTCTTAATGTCTCGTCACCTCTAGTCAATTTTCCAAAGATAGCATACTAAGTTCATGTAAAATCAGAAGTCAGTGGTGAGAAAATATTGATTTGATTGAAAATATAAAATTGTCCAATAAGCAAAATACCTTGCTATCGAGGTGAGGTGCATCTCCTAAAAGGATAGAGAATGAAGATGAAGCACTATCGGGATCAGAATATCTGAGGAAGAAAAAATCAAACTAAGATACAACAAAAGGGTTAAAGTGTAAAACATGGCTTTGCATTTTCCATAATAAAATAGCTTGTTCTTATTAAAATTGCTCCCTTTGTCATCTGCTAGGTCTTATTGATGAAGTAAGAGAAATTATAATTTAAGAGTAAAATTACTATCAAGTGTTTGTTTGTGTTCCTAGAATGCATAAAGACAATAAGCAAAACAACAGTAAGCAAGAGCTAAAGATGAAATTCATTGCACATATTCTTTAAATAACAAAAATGGATAAGAGATGCTACTTATCCTCCAAGCTTGCTCCAACAAAAAATAAAATAAAATAAAAACAATGACAACAATCTTTATCAGAACATCATTTAACAATATGCATTTGCGGTAATTGGAATTTCTAAGTCAAACTATAAATAAGAGGGGAAAATGCATACTTTGGACAATCCATAAACAGCAATCAGCAAAAAAATACAAACACATTTTTTTTCAGCCTAAACCCTATAAGATGAATTAAGGCAGATGGACATTTACAATAAGTTACCTTCCCATTGAGAGGATGCCTCTTACATGTTTGACTTCACTAAATTCACCAATAACAGTTTTCTCAGCTTCCAACTTTTGTTCTTCATTCAAAGGAGCACTTCTGCCTCCTACAACAGCAGCCACTTGTGCAACAAAACCTTTATCAACCTGCCAATGACAATAAACTTTGTTACAGAAGAAATATCTACATAAAAAGGTGGATTAGTAAGAACACTACCCGAAAGAAGTGATTTGTGTTATAGCAGCCAAGCTGCACAAGCTTGAAAATATGCTCCACAGTTTTGGGAGCAACATCAGGGAAAAATCCAAACTCAATGTCGCCATAGTTTGTCTGCACAAGAGATAAAACAGTTGTAAATATTACCTAAACACAAATTGAATTTTAATTTAAATTACCAGAAAGCATAAAATTAATTTAACTTTAAAACGATGTTTTAAAACATAATGACAAAGAACATTTTCACAGTAAGAACGGACAAAATGATGAATATTGCATAAAATTTTATACAGGACACTCTTAAATAATTTAGGATAGTCATCTCAATAGAAAAGTAGTTCAGAACCAAGAAAATTAATAAAGATCAAACTGTTCAAATGCTTAATCCTTTGAGCTCAACTGATGCATATCACCAATAGTGCACTACCAACAAATGCCTTCACAAACATGAAAAGAAAATTGATACTTGTTCTTTGAATCAGCAAAGAGAATAATTCAAAAAGTCAACAACAACATCATATATTTTGGTCTACCTTGGGTTCTTAGACATTTTCACGTGAGACAACCTACATTTTTACAAGAAATTCAAGGAAAGAGAAGATATAAATAATTATAATTGGAGCTGGTTTTCAACGAAGCAAGAAACAAGTAGCTTTACAGAATGTTAGGTGCCATGATTTCATTTACTTCCCCTTGTCATCAGTTCAAGCTTATGTAGTTTTTGAGTGTTTGTATTCCAACCACCAGAGGCTGTAGGGTAAGAAAAGCTCTCTATTCTTACTTTAATCTCTAACCCACTACTCCTTTTCATTCCTCATTGACATGAAATTTGCTGCATCCCATACTTTCCTAAGAGAAATCACACTGAACATAAAATATTTGTCTATTTTTTACTGATATACAAACATACAGCCACACTTGTTAATACTTACAGAGATCAACAAAATTGTATGCCTTTATTGATAAACCAAGCCACAATATCTCCGACTAATACATGCACATTCAACACAATTCAGAATGATTCACTCGTATGAATAAGACTATTTTCACAAGAGTAACTGTATTACTCTTTAAATTGTTAAATCAAGTTGTTGCTCTGATAGACATATTCAGTAGACTAGATTATGATATATACCAATATATTCATGTGTTTTAGTTAGATTCTCATTAGTTAAGTTACAATCTGTTCAGTTTCACAGAAATTGAATCTCTATTATGTTTATTCATATGTCAAATGATTATAAGCCTTAATTTTGTTTAATTAGTTTCTGCATGATTAGAACTTTTATAAATTATATCTGAAGATAGGTTGATTGATATTAATACTTGATAGCATCCTGAACCAACTTTGATTTTTATAGCAGACAATCATCCCTAATTCCCTTTTTCACAAACAGACAGACAACAGATTGTGATGAAACTGCCCTACAAAGGGTAAAAACTAATATACATAATTTCTCTAGATGGACAAAATGGATGAAAATGTGGCATATCATACTTGGATTAATTATAGCCTTAGGTAAAATATCTCCATTTGAAGCCTTTAATTCCAGAGATGTCTCAACTCCTTCGACCAATAGTACCTCTGGCAAATCCCAAAAATTTATGGAGTTCTAACTAGTTGTCAAAACTATGAAGGAAATTAAACATCTCTGCAAAATATAAATTCTTAGTTGTTTATCCAACAACCTATATAAATGTATAAAGAAATACTTAATAGCTAAAGAATTATGAATAGCACTGGAAGAGACATAATTTAGGGCAGTGAAAAGGTCGTGAGATTTCACTTCATTTAAGTTCAGCAAATTCAAAATTATAGGCAACGTTCTCATTAATGATTAGATCCAGACACTCCTCAAAATATGAACCACCACATCAAAAAAAATCAGAAAATCCTTACGGAATCCTTCTTACATGTATGTAAAAGGCATATCTGGCATGCATGTGAAAGCATAAGTTTTGAGACTTAAGCAACACATAGCAAGCAGGACAAAAAAACTATTTATCAGAAAACTATACAGATTAGAACTACAATACAGAAGAATAAATTTTACTTCTTTCTCTTTTATGATACAAACAATAATTAGAACTATTTATCAAAAACCATACAGCAAAATTACCTAATCAAATTCTTATGTCATTATTTTGGTGCTTGTTTAAGTCCATACAATGATTGGACTAACTTTACTCTTTCTTTTTCTGTTCAAATACGATAAAATTTTCAAGTCGTCCGATATAGTTTTTTTCTTCTAATTATCCATAAAGAAATACTATCTTAACATTCATTAATTTAGGAATGGATGTCAGGGCAAAACGATTCAAATGGTGGTAATATTTTCTATACACGTATATCTATCAGAATAGTCTATATCGGCCTTTTGTTGAAAATCTTGAATGCTTTGTGCTCGAAACAATCTGAGGCAAAGCTATATAAGATCGTGAACATTAAGAAATTGAACAAAAGGAAAAGTTCATTATTTGATTTGAAGGCATAAATCAAGGAACTTCCATCAATGTCATCGGCGAGAATTCGCAAATGCATGGACGAAACAACTAGCTAACCTAGTAAAGTCGACTATTTCCGACACAAACAGACAATATAATCTAAGTACACTGAGTGAAGAAAAAGAAGATTATGGTTAAGATCAAGATCAAGATCTGCGATGATACTGCCTCTAACAACATGAAAAATTGCAATCGAGGAGGAAAAGGGGAACCTGGAATACGACGCGACTGGTTCCAAGAGCAGGATCAAGGAAGGCGGAGGCTGGATCGACGACGGCAAAGGAGAGGTAGTAGAATAGCAGGAGAAGCGATGGGAAGCATCGGTTCTCCATCTCGTCGCCGCGGTAGCTTCAACTCCGAAGATTTTCCAAATTCGCTTCTTCTTTTTTTTTTGATTAATTGCTCATTTATTAATCAATTTGGCCCCTACAAAATCGAGATTATCATTTATATCCTCCAAAAAGCAGAGCATGCGTACGGCGTGACAATAAGAACATCTAGAAAAAGTCTTTTATAAAAAAATAAATAAATAAATATCAGTCAGGTTTTTATAAAATAAATCTCAATCCCTTAGATAGTCGGTCCAGTCCCATAGAAATTTTCCACCGACCACCAAGTAAATCGGGAAGCGCATACAGCGGCAGATGCCCAACATTTTTTGATTGTGTTCTCCGTTTGAAAGAAAATTCTTACAAATCCGCCGTAATTGGAGATTGAACCATGGATCCCTGGGTCACAACTCGAATATCCTACCGTTGAAATAAAACAACCGTACCTTCCTTTTGATGATGGTGGACGATCATGATTATTTTTTGCTATTTATTTATGTTCGTAAAACAGTATTTTCCGATCCAAAACGGATCCAAACTGATCGATTTACTGTTATAAATCCATCACCCAATGACCCATGATCATACGTGAAAAAGTAACTCAAGAAATTATAATTAACTATAACAGAAAAAGATATTGATTCGACTTCGTCGAGATTCAACTTTTATCCACTTCAATAAATCTGTCCCGATCAATTTACTGCCATAGAATTCCCATTTCATACTACTTGTAAACACAACAGTACAAACAAGGTAGAAATGGTCATCACTTAGCATGATCTACAGGTGATATACATACAAATAAACAGCCGTAGCTAACCGATTCAGCTAACTTGCTCTTCATGCAGACAGAAATACAATCCAGACGAGCACAGACAAGCTCACCTGCACCAAGATCTCGAGGATGCAAGTTTAAGAGCAAAAGTACATAGCCATCGCTTAACAGAAAGCTTCGCAATAATTATGACTCTAAGCACTTCATCGAAACAACTTGGCTTCAGTTAGGTGGCCAGGATGGTGGTGGTGGTGGTGGTGGTGGTGGTGGTGGTTATGACGACGATGATGATGAGCACCCAACGGCTCCTTGTGCTTCTGATACTCTGCCGCGGGAAACAACTTGGATCCCATTTCTCTTTAGGTTCTCGCTTTGTTTCTTGGGCAAATTTCCTTTCATAGATAGCTGCCTCTTGAGATGGCTTTTACTCAGTAAAACCATCCCACCATGTTTTGGCGCATGTAAAGCGCCTTCCACACAATCACCCGCTTGCGCGCAGCTCCAAATTCTGGAAGGCCCTTCCCCGGGTGATTTCAACCTTCGAAATCCATTTTTCGTTCGACAGCCAGCCCAGTTATCAGAAATATTCTCGTGCGACTTTGAACAAAGTGGACACGGGGGATCATGTTTGGATATCTTGGGGGTGGTTCGCTCTAAACATTCAGAATGATACACATGCCAGCATGACAGAACACTTGCAGTTGGCAAATCTCCGCTGCAAACAATCCGGCGGGAGGACCATGGTGATCTCTGCGACAACAACCTCTCACATAGTCCGCATTTGGATAACTCATGTAAAGAATTATGAGGACTAGATTTGAGTTCCAATAGTTCACAAATGTCCGTGAAGTCAACAATGGCAGAGTTATCCCAATGCACTGGCTCCTTCTGGAGGATGGCACTGGTCTCTGATAAACCAATAGAATGAAGTTCAGCCAGTGGTCTGATAAATCTATGATCAGTATGTAGACTGTTTCCAGAGATTGTCGAGAAAACATTACTGTTTTGTTCTTCACCTCCAGCAATGTGGTCTGGAACTGATAGAGGATGAATGGCCTTTGGCATGAAAAAGCGATGACTTGAGAAACTGCAACCAGCAGAACCATGAGATTTTGATATAGCATCATATTCACTGCCATCTGAACGTGAGGAAAAGGAACCATTAAAGGATGGAAGCCCCAGTTTTCCCTGTAGATCAAAGGTAAGTCAATCCAGATCATTGCATAAAGAATCTTAGTTGCAATCATGAGTGCGATAGAGATACCTCCACAAACCGTGGGATGACCAGTGGTCCAGATACTGGATCTGTATATCAATGAAACGACTTTTGCTTGAGAATTCATTGCCCACATTTGAGTTAAGTTGCAATCAAACAGTGTAAAGATATGTTCATTGTGGCCTTAAAATGCTGAACTAACATAATTCGATGTAATTATCAACTCAGAAACATTCCCAACCAAAGTACATAGTGAAGCTCTTGGTTATGCACCATGTCTTGCAAATCTAGAGTTACATCTAACTAAAATATGCTCACAGATGAAGTTTAAATGCCTGTGAAAGGGTAAATTAATTCCCCTGATGACAACACATAACAGAAAGGCCAAAATGCATCTTTAATTGTCAACTGAGAGTACATGGTGAAATTCATGGTCATGCAGCCATATCTTGTAATTCTAGGGTTACATCTAACCAAAAGAGGTGCACAAATGGAGTTTCAAATGTGAAATCTCGGGTAGAAGGTCAAAACAATTTAAATTTCCTTGATGACAACACATATAATAAGAGTACAGGCAAATCCAACTCTTAATCCTTTTAGAAAATATTAAACAATGGCTGCTTTGAAATTGAAAATAAAAGAGAACCAGGAAACCAAAACCATTCCATCAAATCCATGTTAGTCCCAACAGTTGGGATCAGCTACATGGATCTTATGCCTCCATTGAATTATGTGCAATTAAAAATATAAAAATTCACGTTTTGATATCAGTAAATAGAATATCCTAAGTGGGTAGACAAACAAGAATAGCTAGACAATAACAGCTACCATTGAGTTTCCTATAAAATGCCAATATGCTGTCAAATCAAGTGCATATGATAGACAAGAACCAAGTTTTTACAAGCAGAATAATGAGCAAATTCAAAGAGACACCCATCAAATCCAAGCTTGACTATTTTTTCTTTTCAACTTTTAGCCAAAAATTTATCTTTAAATGGGAATGATTGAACTCTATACCTAATTCATAATGTCCCCAAGAATACAATATTGTTCCATTTGCACAAATATTGCTAACCAACATGCAAACCAAGTATATAAGCTGCAAATTTGAATTCTACGAAAATAACCATACAGGACTTCCACAGAACCACAGTTAACCTTTTTGAAGTCTAAAGAAATTTATTCATAAAATCATCAATTTCCAAGATAAAAGAAAGAGGAATCCAAGTTTCAGCTTACCTCTGATGTATTCCTCAATGCTGGCTCCTTGTGTAACGGGGGGTCTCAAATGATAGTTTTGGAAGCTATCAGAAGGGCTACTGGTGCATGAAAGAGCACCATCAGAGACAGAAAACTGATGATTAGCAAATGACTCATTCCTCTCCCAACTCCTGGAACTTTTGTCATTCAACGAAATGGAAGATCCACAGTGCGCAACTCTATCATCACCTTGTGAGCCAAAAGAAAACCCTTCTGCACGAAAACGATAGTCCCACCTTGTCGACAAGGGCGGCGAGAAACTTGAGCTTGTTGGCCAAAATGGTTCATTGCATCCCACCGACCACTCCCTACTTGTAGCCCTAGAACCGTGTGGCCTAGCGGCCACACAACAAAGCGCCCCTATCTTAGCTACAACTTAAAAAAACCCTACTCTCAACTTACAACCGATCAAAACCAAAAATCACCACAAGCACACCGCACCTGCACAGTTCTATCAAGAACAATATACGAAAATATGTTATTCAAAAAATCAAAGCCCTTATGCTTCTCGAAGTACCAACTCCAACCCTGAAGTAGTGGCTCCTGACCTTTGCGGTTGTTCAGAACTTTTAAATCACGAAGAGAAGGGGGCGAATTGTCCAAATTCACCACCTGAGGCGAAAAAAAACGATCTTTACAACGAGAGAATCTTTAACAAAAAACAACCCAGAGGAAACAACCGGAAGAAGCAAAGGTAGATAAACTATGAAACACCGACAAAATCTATTATGCAGACGATGATTCATCGGGTTTCTATGATCAGCAACTGAATCTTACAAGTCAAGAAAACACTAAAAAAAAGCCATTTTTTCCCCTAGTGATTCCAAGAGAGTAACTTACAGAGATTTAGGTACAACAAATGGTGCGTCACTGGGAAGAAAGAATGGATGGGAGCGGATTCGCGGTCGGAGGGGGTACAAAAGCCCTAACGTGGGTTTCCAGTGTGAAGAGGAGAAGGGTACTGTCGGACTCAGAGCCATGAGGATCTGTCGGGCTCGGAACCATGAGAGAGTGAAATAAATAATTTTCCAATAATACCCTCAGATTAATTATAGTTATAGCCATCCATTTAATTTAGATTTGTCAGATTAATCCGTCTTATAAAATAATTTAGACCGATTTAAAAAATTTTATCAATCTATTTAAAATAGAATCAAATGGATTGATCCCTTTAGATCTCACAATCCACTTAGGTTGATCTACAATAGGCTTGAATTGATTTATAAATTGAAAAAATTTATTTATTTATTTTAAATTTTAAAATTAAAATAAAAACTCAATGAATTAATTAATATACTTTATCGATTTAAATTCATAATTTAAACTTAATAAATTTAACTTGATCAATTTAAATTATAATTTTTAAAATTTTTTATTTTTTATTTTTTAACAGACATGTAGATTGACCTGTCTAACTCAATAATCCGCTCTTGGGTTGAATTGGATTAAAAAATTTTCAATTTGTCAAGTTGGTGGGTCAGTCTACCCCACCCCATCATATAATAAATTTTTAGTAAGTTGATCTGCTCCGTCATGAATTCGTCCGTTTGACAGCTCTAATTATAACTTAAAGAATTTTATTTTTTTTCCTTTTTTTTTTGGTCAAATGTCTCACTGAAAATTTTAACCATAAAAATTTTTAATTTTTAAATTTTTAACACACACATATACAATTATTAATTTGAAAAAATTATTCTCAGT
Source organism: Curcuma longa (assembly GCF_044706935.1). Taxonomy (NCBI): domain Eukaryota; kingdom Viridiplantae; phylum Streptophyta; class Magnoliopsida; order Zingiberales; family Zingiberaceae; genus Curcuma; species Curcuma longa. The sequence continues at coordinate 252,054 of NW_027430657.1, read as the reverse complement.
TAATTCCCCATATAACATTTTAATAATATAAAATAAACTTATAATTTAAAAATAATAAATTTTGACTAATTTTAAATTTGTTTATGTTAGTAGAGGCAAACTAAGTCTTTTGTTATTTTAATAAAAAATAATCACAAGTTATTTGTAACTAAGACATTCTATTTCAATTTTATTTCATGTCATGTAAATTTATATTTACCAAAATAATTTTTTTAATGGATTAAGGAAAATGGCAACTAAAAGAATCACACCTAAGCTAATTGAGAAATAAATAAAATATATATATATATATATATTAGATTTAACTGATTAATTTTGTACTTTTATATGAATTTTTAGATTAGATTTAGCATAATATTTCTTTAAAAATTATCACACCGTATTTATTTAGTATCAAATTTAGACAAATTTGTACAACCTTGTTCATACTACACTATAAGTCGTTTGTGAGTCACTCTTGAAAGTTTTATCTTTTTCCTTCACAAGATAACCTTCAAAAATAAAAGAACCTCTTATAACAAGGCTATAGAGAAAGAAAAAACTTAACAAGATCTACACTAGTTGTTAGGTTGATTTGTTATTGATGAGTCGACTAGTTTGTTAATTTTGAAGTCGATGTATTTGAGTCAATTGAATTCAACCATCAATTTTATTATAATCGATTATTTTACTATAACTCTTAGGTCTATCTCGATAGTTGTGTAACACAACTTTGGTAGATTAATAGTTCTTTCAAACTATTCTATTGATTGACTACAAATCGAATCAACCAATTATTTAGTCAACTTAATGACAAACAACTTAATCATAAATAAATATTTTGTTCTCCAATCAACTAGAACCTCAACTATGATTATTCTATTGAATGAATCTTGTTTAAGTTAAGATCTATGCTCTCACAAGGATACAAGTCTCGCAACTTTCATGACTCGTATATTAGATTTTATCCTCCTTAATTTAACTACTCTCATGACTCATATATTAGATTTTATCCTCCTTAATTTAACTTTGTGACCAAAATCTTCCCTTGCGAGGCTACTCATCTCTCATATGCACCAAGCTCAATCCTCCATGTTTCACCTACATAGTTCCTCTTCTTCTATCGATCGTCAATATAATACCTCGACAATCTTCATGTCCCTCAAATGTCTCATATCAATTTTTTTGTCTAATAGACCTCAAGTCATTGAACCAACTGACTTCATCACACCAAGTCACACTCCACAAGCTTTGCTCTAACACCACCTCGATGTTTCTTATTCTGTGATGTTTCGGATACCTCATGCAATCTTCTTTGATCTCTATTGTCCCTCCAAGTTATTGAGCGCAACCAAATTATCATCAACACTACACCTTGCCGAGTTACAAACTCTCCAAACTCCATGTGTATCTCACAACTTAACACAAACTTATAAACAAAAGAACAGCAGCTATTGAACAAAGAAACAATGACAACAGAACATCTGTGGTCAGCCTATAAATGCATGAAGGGAACAGCTAAACTTTGCTTTAAGAGAAGGCTAATAAGTCGTGAGGTATCTGTTTTCATCTCGATGAGTTTGACTTGTGAGGTACATTAAGGCACTCCTTTGCATTGGTTAGGCATTCGTGTGGGTTAGTATAGAAGTAATCTTCCTCCTTAGGCTTGTTGATAAGAACTTTTCGACAGATCGGCTGCCCAACACTCCCGTTAACAATGTGTTTCACTGAAGATGCAAAGCCATCCCATGGAAGTGTTTTGTTGTTATGCATATCAAGAATCTTAACCAATTTCCTGCGGTCCAGCAAGATAGTTTTCTGAAACCCAAGGTACCTACCAATGCCAAAATCCGGGCAATGAAACTAACTGACAACATGGCCAAAATAATGGAAAAGGCATAAAAAAAAAGTGTTACCTTCGATGCCCCTCAACAACTTTGGCCATATTTCCATCATACGTTGGGATGAAAGTGTTGCTCGCCAAAGAAACGATATAATCAAGTGCAGCCATTTTGGATGAGTGATTTTGGAACTGCCGCAGATCTTCTGAATTAAGCAACATCTCCTTTTTAACCTGCAGATTGGGTGTATCATAGAGCTTCAAAATTCTGGACTTAGAGAATTAAGTAGAACAGAGATCATAGATCGATATCATGCCTCAACCTGAATTTGGTAGCTAAAGAAAAAGCGAAGCAGCATTGTAAACGGAAGATGGTCTTACAAGGTTGGGAAATTCTGCACGCAAAACTGATAGCCTCTTTTCCCCACCGTAAATCTCACCAGCGGCGATGTATATTACAGTATCTTTGTTAAAGCCCAATGCTTTGAGAATAAGGGTGGTTTCCTCAGGTGTAAGCGGGCACAAGCCTTGCAGTCTCTTGGCTACGGAATCTATCTCTTTTTCTCTCCACCAAGGATAGGCATATCTGAGAAGTGTAGAAGTTAGTTTCAAGTATGTATAACTAGATAATATTGTTTACGAGAATAAAATGAATCTGCTGTACCTGACCACAGAAACCTTATCGCGTAATATGAAAATTTCAAAAACCTTCTGTCATTAAGAACCACAGTTTGGCAATGCTGCCATGGATGAAATCATTGTTTCATCTATGATTGGGTACGAATATAGTTTAGGTTTAATAGAGATAAGAATAGTGAGATTCACTGTGGGGTTATTAGGAAACACAAATAAAAAATGTTACCATGGCAGGAGCAATTAGGTGTAGCTCTAACAGAGTATGAAATACAGTAAAATAAGCTAAACTTCAAACATGTTTAAAGACAACCAATGCACTCTATAGTCTAATTATTGAATTGATAGGAGTTGAGAGTGTGAAGGAATAGATGGAAACAAAAAACTCCAGTTAACGTAATTAAATTTAAAAGTGATTTAAGAGATTCAAATATTACTAGTGATACAGTTTTACATAATATTTAATGGAAGGATAAGAATGATAGGGGCTATCCCAATAATAGTTGAGAACGATAGAGTTTACCCAAATTATTGATTTACAACAAGTATATAGGAAATTCCACAAAATAGAACATAGCTCCAGCAGTAGAAAGTGCTGATAGAATAAACAAATGAAAAAGGTGAATCCACAAAATCATAGCACCTGTCTTCTCCAATTCTCCAATTGTAAGTTATGTAACATACCCTGAATTAGCACAGAAATTTTGAAGACCTTTGTTTTTTTTTCCTTTTTCCTTTCCTTATTCTCTGTGAGAAGAAAGAACTATATATAAAGAGAAAATTATCTTTTGCAATTTACCAGCTATTTGTTAAATACCACAATTTGATTTTCAACAGTATGCTAACTTGTAATCAACAACCCCAAAATGCCATAGGAAGACATAACAACGTATTTTACAAAAGTTAAAACTTCAGTGGTAAAGAATCATAAAAATGTGAATTAGTTACCAGAAGATCAAAGAAGTTTTATTGCTGTATACCTTAATCTTTTAAGCTCTTCAGCTTCTTTCTCAGAACAACCATGAGTGCAACCAGAAAAGGCCAGCATGTCCATTTCATATCTCAAATGTAAGGCAACAAAGGATCCCTTCCCTCGAAGAATCTGAACCAACTTGTTTCCCAATGTCATGATCTGAGGAGTAAATTTCAACGCATGATAGTTTACACGGCATCTAAGCTTCTGGAGCTCAAAAGCAAGATTGTTTGCTAATCGTGCATCCGTTTTATTAAAATGAATCACATTAAACTTGTTGAATAGTGGCAAAATCTGCAGCATAAGAACAAACAAGAGACAACACGAGAATAATAAATTCTCACATATCAGCCGAGCAATTTGCAAGAACACAGACAAGAGACAAGAATCACAGATAGCCCTAGTTCCTTACTCTGACAAAAATGATCGAGTCATTCATGTTAGCAATTCAAGTAACAAAACAAAATGTCAATATAATAAGCTAAGAAAAGATGTCCACACCTGTTGTATGTAGTATTTCTCGTCTGACCAACTCACTGGACGCATCATAAGAAACCGGCTTGAAGCATTTCTATTTATGCTACTTGGCAGCTTTTTAATTATTCGCACTTCATCTTTCAGTGATTTGATGAAATGCCACACGTCAAAGATATCATCAAAATTACTGCAATTAGAAGGCAGGTATTGAAAGAATGATAAGAAATAACAATAAGATAATCTATAAATTATACAAAGCACTGGACAAGTATATAAGTTAGTACCAATGTATGAAGATATGAATATTTGATATCCTGATGTCTCCACTTTTCAATTAATTGTCACTAAATGGCAAGCTTAACAGTTGGTTCTTGTAGTGCTGAATTAGCATGCACTTTGGATGTAATATAGGGATGAACGATACCTTGGGTCAGCCCAAAATGAATTCTTGTCCAGTTCCGGGACCACTAGTGTTAGGTTCAGTAAGCGAGCCACCATCACCATGTCACATATCTGAAAACCAAATACCATAATTTCAATAGTTGTACTTGGAGGATGTACATTACTCTGAGAAGAAACTATACCAACCGCTGCACGCATTTGGTTCAAGCCACCATTGCATGATAGTTTTAGATAGCCATTGCTTGTATAATTTCCTGAAAATGGTTAGATTTCGCAGACATCACACTCTAGAAGATAGGTAAGTTAAAATGCCAATTTATTTAACTTCTGTTCTAAAATAATGGGTTATTATTATACTTGGTCTGTTTTACACCAAATAAAGTTTATCAATAATTTGTGTTCGAATGGCATGGAAAATAATGTTAGATTGTCAATCACCTGTCTTTATAAATCTAAGTCTATCTGATGCCATTCGTATTTAAGCAAAACTAAAATACTACGGAGGAATCATTAAAACATCTTCTGTAGATCAAGAACTATGATTAAAATAAAGGAACAGTGAATTCAAGGGAATCATCCCTGCAGACAAAAATCTTCCAGGCAATGAGAACAGGAGAAGAAAATCAACTGCATAAAAAATTATTCTTTGCGTTGGTATTAGCAGATCCAAAAGACATTTTTAAAGGTAGATAGTACATCCCATCTACTTGTTCTAGGTATTAATTCATTATCCGTCTAGTGTCCGCTTACAAGTGCCTTGATCGGCAGCAAGATTCTTTATTCGCAAATCTTGTTTTACCACTCATTAGGGGCTAAAAGAATGGTGAAATCGATTATCTTTTTCTCCTAAGACACCTACCCCGCAACAATCCAAAAGGGAAAAAAAAAAAATTGTATGGTTTGCCGAAACAACATTGCACAAAAAAGATAGGGTTACATACTCGACTGTAGCCCTGGTGATGGAGGTGTGAGCGGCGGAGGAGCGGGAACTCGATTCAACAGCGGCGACGTCGTCCCTGAGGACAAGGAAAAACCGCGCGGGATTCCAACTCTGCCAGAGACGGCCGTAGGCAAGGAGCTGGATCAGGCACGTCCAGAGGAGGACGCTACCGCACGCAGTCACGAACCACGCTTGCCGCCGCACCGGCGCCGTCATCGCGGCTCTCACCTGAGGCAGCCCACTGACCTTAACTGCGACGCCGCCCTCCGACATCGCGCCGCCACCTCATCAGAACCGGAAGGCACGAACCCTAAATCGCCGCAATGTCCACCTCCAAGTATCGATCTTTTCTACACTCCTGCACCAAATCTGGTTTCAAGATCGAAATAAAAGGGAAGAGAAGAGATTCCCACCAAAGGAAATCAATTACTTATTTGGCATAACGAGGAAGAAGACGGAAATTTTGCCATTTTGAAATTTAATTTTATAATACACATGTTCTTAGAATAATAATTTAGTAAAACTTATTTTATTAATTACTAAGAAAAAAATAGATGGACGATCAAATTCGCACATTTACTATCAAATAAATTCGAAAAATATAAATGAATTCTAATGTCATCGTAGTCAATACAAAATGAAGAGAGAAAAAATCAAAATGAAAATGTGTGATAATATGAAAAAGAAACTTTTATGTATAGGGATTGGTATACTTTGATCAAGAAAGTCAAGATCTACTTCGATTGGAGACGGCACGTCGGACATAAGGCTCAATTCCAGGACTAACTAACTTGGTCCCATACCCTAACTCCACGTCCGAGTTTCACACTCGCACTCCCTACCCTAGCAAAGTGGTCGATCTCCGATTCAGCTCCTCGCCCGACTCAGCAACCAACACAACTTAAGACGCAACACTCGACTTTTCGATTAAGTTCCACTCGAGTTTAGCACCACTCGAGTTGAGCACCAAAACTCTAAGTCCGAGTCCTCGTGATCGAGTCCCCACTCGACCCCAAACTCCATCTTGGACTCCGTCTCGACTTCGCATCTCGAGTAACCTTGGTCTGGACTTTCTTTGCCACCTAAGCTCCAGCCCGCCCAATGCCCTACTCAATGCTCCGACTGACTCTGCTCTCGTTACTCCATCATTCAGTTTGTCAGACCGCCGCTAGAAGGGCACGTGCTATGGTATGATATCTGTCCATGGAAACAGTATAATTTATAATGACAGAGTCTGATATTGTACTAAGCATGGGCAATAAGATCCTTCATTACAATGGCGATGATAGAATATTCTTCTTACCTCTAATAGAACATCTCCATTAATGTGACATTCTCTTTATCACAGATGGGACATCTCCTTCCTTGATAATCTTATATAATGGCTCCTCAAGACACCGGTGCAGATACGCGTAAATACAAAGACATACTTCTTTCTCCCTTCCTAGTCTTTCTTCACCATATCCAACAAACTGTCTAACTTGAGCGTCGAAGCGACTGAGCAAGGGCACTCCTAACCTTTGTCCTCACCCTCTTCCTTCTCCTTGTAGTTTGAAGCTTGGCGGCACGTCGGATCCTGATGTCTTTCTGCTCAAAGTCGTCGTGGGTGACTATATGATTGTGTCAACATATTAGTCAAGTGTTCGGTGACTCATCTAGCGATCTCGAGCAAGAATAATATATAGTAAATTTTTCTTTAAAAAAAGCTAAATAAGTTTTTTGAAAATTCTAATAAATTATAAAAATTGATGATGCGTTAGTAAAAAAACAAGAGTGAAGAAGAATATAAGAAGCATAATCGAATAGAATCAGATGCGGATTGAAAGCTGAAAAAAAAAAGAAAGAGGGAGCAAGATGTGGGGGCGATCGGCTTCCTTCATCCTTGACAAGAACAATCTCAGCCAGTTTCCTTCCCCCTATTCCTCGTCCCCGGAATCCTCCTTCATGGATCGCTCTAACCCTAAGCCCGGCATCTCCGCCTACTACCAGACCCGCGCGGAGCACCACGTCTCTAGTGACTGGCTCGCCCAGGCCCATGCTGCGCTCCTGCCGGAGCAGGAGGAGCAGGATCTGCCACCATCTGCGACCGGATCCAACGTGAAGCCCTTCAGCGTCATCGACGAATTCAACCACTGGCGGAAGAAGCCCGACCTCGCCGAGGCCGTCGCAGCCATCATGGCCCTCGCCGCCGTCATCCGATCCAGTGAGGCGACCACCATGATGGAGCTTGAGATCGAGCTCAAGAAAGCTTCCGATACTTTAAAGGTGGGATCTTGGTTGCACGACCTCTTTTGCCAGTTCATTAAACAGCGTTCTATGATTCTATTGGTTCCTACTCTCTTTAGGGTTTTGCTTGCAGGTTTAGAAAGATGTTAATCTTTATGTTATTGCTGATATTTTATCTCACAACCCAGAAGAATTACTAATTCCTTACACAGTTCGAACCGATCTCTAACGATCTTTCTTTCTTTATAAGTTTGGACTGGACAATCTCTCTTTTCAGTTTCTAAAACATTTCTTCTTCCTTCCTTTAGGGGCTTCCTTCAAAGATTTATGTAGAATCCCTACTAACCAGTGAATCACATCTTTGCATACTAGTTGATTTAGCTCAGTTTGTTTTGGGTGACTATTTTTGGGGCTAGGTTTATTCACATGGATTATATTAATGCAAAATTATCATCTTTTTCTCTAATCTATATAATTGTTTTTGTTCATCCTCTTTAGTGTTTATGCATTTTTTTTCTAAATTGGATCACTCCCTTATGTTTTCCTTTTTATAAATAGTTCTCACTCATCTTCTCAATCTTCATATTGATTACAAACTTCTTGGCATAGCATCATTTAGTGAAGTTAGGATATTTAGTTGACAAAGTTGCTTATCACTTAGTGAAGTTAGGATATTTAGTTGACGAAGTTGCTGGTGCAAAATAGTTAATATCGATTTCTTAATTAGCAAAAATAGGCTTAATTTCAGTGATGTAAAACAATCAATAAAAACATAAACTATAATTAAGACTATTCAGTAGGATAAACAAAGAAATAGTTTAGAGTATACAACCTGGGTTTGATCTGACCCTCTCCCTCTAAGTATACAACCTGTGATGTCTCTATTGCTGATTCGACAACACAATGAGGTCTATCATGCACCCTTTCAATGTTGAGCCATGTCTGAGTATATGATTAAAAAATCAAATATAATTTTAGTTCTTATAAATAAAAACAACAAAATGAACAGCTTCGATAGTTTAAAGATTACCAAGTTGGGTTACTTTTTCTGATGGCCTGATCAGTAGAAGTATTTCCCAAAATTTGATCTCTCTCTCTCTCTCTCTCTCTCTCTCTCTGTTCTTGACCATAAGGTGGTCCCACACCCCATTGGATGTGACGTCGCATGGAATGTGAAACTATTCTCCATTTTAGGACAAGAGTAAAAGGTTAGCTCCTCCCAACAATGTTGATGTTGTTGTTATATGGATCTGAATCCCCACACATTGGTGGTTAGTCCTTTGGTTTTGTTTTTCTTTTTGTAAATAATTCTTCTTGAATTTCTTAGCCTTTAGTCAAACTACAAACTTCTTGGTGTAGCATCAGTTTCTGAGCTGAGGATATTTAGGTGATGAGGCTGTTGGTGCAAAACATAATCAATCAAATAAAATTATTCAAGAGGATAAACAAAAAAAAAGTTTAGAGAAATATAACCTAGAGGCAAGACGAAGCTCACAATCTAAGGTGTTGTGCTGGTTTCATCCAGTCTTCTCGCCTTAAGGATACTACCATCAACTGGTGATGCCCCTATTGTCAGGGACTTAAAATGTCATGCAACGTCTAAGTATATAATTAAAATATTGAAAAGTAAGAAGAATAAATGTGTGTGTGGAGCTTTTGAGGAAAACTTTCTTATTCTTTTCTTGGTGTGTTGAACCCCCTTGGGGTGGCCTCTCTTTTACAATACAGTGCCACTTTGAGGCACCCATTGACAATAGTTGTCTCTTCCTAAGAGATGTGTTGTTTTACTAATAAAATATTAGAATTAAATGATAATAAAATATTATTGAAATATAAATTGTTGAGTTTTTATAAATAAAAGCACCAATAAAAGCAGTTTCAATAGTTTAGCATTACTACATTGGATTACATTTTGTGATGACCTAATCGATAGGATCAATTTTATTTTTCTCTCTGATCTAATGTTGCAGACAAAGAGACCTTATATATAATTGTTGTTTCCATTGCTTCATTACTTGATTAAAATTATAACTAACAGACATGCCGGTATCTCAGTCTTGGGATGCAACTTCCATTTCACTATCAGCTGGTTGTGATCTCTTTATGCGATATGTTACCCGAACTTCTGCCCTTGAATATGAAGACTTTCATGCTGCAAAGCTTCGCTTGATTGAACGAGGGGAAAAATTCGGTGAGATTTCCATGAAGGTCAGTGATTGCCAGTGTTTCTTTTGTGATTTTGCCCTTATGTCATAAAAACTAAGTTTGACTTTAAAAATGCAAGGCACGCCGCACAATTGCGCTGCTTAGCCAAGATTTTATATTGGATGGCTGCACAATATTAGTTCATGGCTTTTCAAGAGTGATATTAGAAGTTTTGAAGCTGGCAGTTTCGAATAGAAAACTATTCACCGTCTTCTGCACAGGTCCTTTATAAAACATTTCATAACCGTGATCTTGGGACGCATGAACTTAAACAAAAACTCATGTGTTCTTTATGTTTCAGAGGGTAGACCTGATGGAACTGGTTTGAAGTTATCCAAAGAACTCGCTGCACTAGGCATTCCTGTTAAACTTCTGATTGATTCTGCTGCTGCGTATGTAATGGATGAGGTTGACATGGTATTAGTTGGAGCTGATGGAGTTGTTGAGAGTGGAGGCATTATTAACATGATGGGAACATATCAAATTGCGATAGTGGCGCATAGCATGGATAAACCTGTTTATGTGGCTGCTGAAAGTTACAAGGTATACTTTTCCTCTTAATCGTTATGTCAAAATTCTTATGAATCTATGAATACATATACAAACATGGAACTTCAACTCGTTTGCAAGGTAGAATAACCATTGAACTCAAACAGCTTTTATGCCAATACTATTTTTATTGTGATGATCTGCAGTTTGCACGACTGTATCCATTGGATCAGAAGGACATGGAACCCGCGCTGCGTCCGATCAACTTTGGCGTCCCTGTTCCACCAGATGTAGAGGTTGAAACATCTGCTAGGGATTACACCCCACCCCAGTACCTTACACTGCTCTTCACTGACCTTGGCATTCTTACTCCGTCTGTTGTGAGTGATGAGCTTATTCAGCTCTACCTTTAGGTTCCATGGCAATTATAACTTGCTCTGAGGTAATGCTATAAGCTTGTCAAATAAAAATTGGTAATCTCTGTGCTAATTCCCTTTCTTTCTTTCTTTCGTTCTTTTTTTTTTCCTACTTCAAAAAATTTTGACTCTTCAATGAGAAATTTTGTGCTTCAACTACTACTTGTATATGGATAAAAGCCAGTTAGTTCATCTCCCTAGCATTCCTGATAACGGAATTATTCACTACTTGATTGTAAATCCTTTGGAATACCTTGTAACATTGGAGGAGAAGAGATCTATCAATTATTAAGATCGAATAGTGTTTAATATGATGGATCATGACTTTTGCATAACGACGGAGCAAACCAAGAGCCAGGGACACTCCCAAGGTATCCTTTCAGTGCCCATTTGAAGTAGATGCCCAACATCTTGCGAAGGTAGCGGCCCAAGGGGTGCAATCCAATGAGTCAAATAGTATAAAAATATTGATATTTGAATTTAAATTTTTTAAAAAAATATATGTTATATTTTAATTTCATTTAAAGTTTGAAAATATAAATAATTTTGATTTGAATTCAAAATAAAATTTGAATTTGAATTTAATCGGATTGTATAAATTTTAATTTGAGTATATTTGAATTAGAATTATGTAAAAATAATTAAAATTTGATTGAGTTCAATTTGTATGTAATTTGTGAAAATCAAATAAAATATTACGTATTCGAATTTGATTCAAAAAAATTATCAAATATATGTAAATTCAATTTAAATTTGATAATTTTAAATATAAATTAAATATTTTTCAAATTGATTCAAAAAAACTCACAAACACGCAAATAGACTAAGAGTGACCTTTGAGTCATTGGTTCGAGAGTTGAAGAACACATGATCTAGACTGTGTCAGAAATAACTGATCGTAAAACAAAGAGGGATGATGTTTAATTTTTAAATATAATTTAAAATAATGTTGGGAATAGTATAATTTTGTAGGTGAACAAGAAAACATATTCGTATTATTGATTTTTCTTTAGAATGAGAATTAAGTTTGGTAGGCCAAACTGATTTTTATTTTATTTTTCCTTGTTAACATGCAACATCAAAGTTAAGTTTTTAAAGATAATAGTAGATTAAGTTTGCCACATCGAGTAAAACAAGTTAGGAGAAACATGGTCCTTTGATAAATTCCGAATATAACACAAAAGTTTTCAGTAAAATTAGATGCTCCTTTTCAAAATGCTAATAAAACTTTCGATTGCTTCAAAATATTCCCAACGATTTTAAAGAAATGATGGGTTGTAGTTTTAAATAAATAATATAAATCTTAAATCCATGGTTGGAGAATAATATCAGACAGATCCAATAAAAGTAAGCATGCCTTGTAAACAACAATAAAATGTCTACAAAACTCGATGTGCTGGAACAAAACAAGATAGCCAACAAAGTACAGTACAATAAATCTCCTTGGCGTACTCACCAGATTAATACAATAAGATGAGCTCAATTCACCTTCTGTTGCAGGTGATTGTTGGACTTGACTAAGAAGAGAGGACTGCCATCACGTCTGATGCTCTCAGAACAATGAATTCTGCACCGTCACTGCTCTTGAACTCACTTCCAGCATACTTGGAGAACATGACGGTGCTCCCAGCTTCCAATTTCAATGGTGTTCTATTGCCTTCTGGATCCAAATTGCCAGGGCCCGCGGCAATCACCTGTTCGATGAGGATGACTCAAGGCTTTAACATTCTGGCTAAATCAGTCAAAATCAATGTGAACTTAGCATTAAGTTTTGTTTCTTAAGATTGGAAATCTCACCGTCCCCACCGAAGGCTTCTCCTTCGTAGCCTGAGTCAGCAGTAAGCCACCAGCAGTTTTCTCTTCAGCTTCTGCCACCTACGCGAAAGGAAATAGCTAAATGTTATGGCTTGTTTGCGGCAGTTGATACTTCTTAGGAAACATGAAATTATCATAAGCTTTACCAATGGAATAGCACTTGCATATGAATGAAAACACTTATTTTGCTGGATATTATGAACAAAGTTAAGAATCTTCCAAAAGGGAAGAAAAAAAATCTCACAGAAGATGTTGTGAAGTTCAATCGGAAAAGTTTACAATGAAATTGTTGTATAGAAACAACCACTGACTACTGCAATAAACAGACGTCTTTTAAAATTGTAATGTTAAAAATGAAAATGAAATCAGACAGGTAAACCCAAAAGCCAGCTCAAAATTTGTATGAAAGTCGAATTTAGTTAGATTTCATGTTTTCTAAAATTCCGAGTGTAAATCTTTCTGTAATGCAAATGTTTGGTCTGGCAGAGCATTTTTCACTTTTCAGACTATTTGAATTCTAACGTCTTTGTGATCAAATAATACACAGAGAAATTACTTTTTATTGGAGACAAATCAAGATGATTCACTCGGGCTTTTATTTCGAAGCCAAAAAAATTAGCCTTAAACTCAAATATGATAAACTTGAATACTAGACAAAATTGTTCATTTTGAATGTAAATCCATGGACATAAGAAATGAATGACCAACAGGGAATCACTTGCACTGGCTTGAGTCAAGGTACAAACTTGCTAGTGTGTTTCAAATTTACACTCGTTCTATCTATGAAGGTGAACCTTCTCATTGCCATGTCTAACTATAATCCCAATAAAGGGCTGCCACATATCACAAGCAAGTATTTTTCTCCCACATCATGGGGCAAGAATGAATGTTTGAATGTGCAAGAACAAGGAAAAGGTGATAGCCCAAAACATGAGAATAAGCAAAGAAGGAACATTTCAAGATTTTATCATGCTCAACTAAACCATGAGAATTTTCAACGACAACAATAGAAACCAAGCTTTTAGCCCACTAAGTACAGTTGGCAACATGAGAAATTTGATGATATAAAATTAAATCCTACATTAGTGGTGCACCAAGGCTAATATTTAGATTATAAATCAAAATTTGAGGTAAATTGATCAGATTAACAAATTAATCTATAAAATCCTATTTAAATAATAAAAATTCCAACAAAATATGCGTTTAACAGATTAAAACATTATGTAATCAGAGCCTAGGTCAATTGATCAGAAACAGAATGTAAACAAAAACCTGGGTCAATAAACTAAAACCATAACAGAAAATTGGTAAATGCCATCAATCAGAATCTAGAAACAGAATCAACCAAATGCTAACAAGACCAAAGCTTTATCTATCAAAAGCAAGATATAGAATAATCATACACAAACAGAACGAAGATAAATGTTATCACTCTGTACCTGAAAACACAGTTAATCAAATACCAACCGAACCAAAGCAAATATTATTAATCAGGACACAAATAGAGAATCAACCAAATGGTAACAGAACCTAGCTAAAAGTAATTAATCAGAACGTACATCCAGAATTAGTAAAATCCTAACAGAACCAAGGTATAAGTGAATAATCAGAATCTAAATCCAGAATAAATCAAATGTTAACAGAACTAAGATAGATGTTTTTAATCAGGACATAACCACAGAATTAATCAAATTCTAACAAAACCAAGGTATATATTGTTACTTATAACCTAGATAGAGACTTAATAAAACACTAATAGAACCAAGAAAATAATTAGTAATAACAACCTAGATCAAATGCTAACAGAACTAAGATGAATATTATTAACCAGAACCTAGTACCTAGATCTGGCTACAAACGTCAAGTTGAGGATATACATTGTGATGGTTTTCAACATTTTCCTAAGATGAAATATTCCCTATAAATCACGATCAATAAATTATGCACCAGTATAAGATTGATTGGAAAACCCTTCCATCCTCTATTAATGGTGATGGAAAAGGTAGGCTTATTAATCTCACCGAGTAGTATTTTATGTAAATTGTACAGGCTTTACATTATTAGCATAGAAAGGCATGATTCCTAAGTAAACAAGCTTCATGCATTTTGCTTTCCTTATTTTAATCACTATTAAGTTGTTTAACCAACTACTTGGTCATACAAAATAGCCAAGAAATTGGAATAACAATGCAACTAAAAGAACAGCAAGCCTTAAAACCAACCTTGATTAGAACTCGATCATTGAGTGGCTTGAGGTCCTTGATATCATCCGTTTCAAGAATACCAATGAGGTCATCTTCTTTCAGCAATAGATGATTAGATCCATTGAATTCAAGTTCCGTTCCAGCATACTTTGAGTAGACAACTTGTTTACCAGCCTACAACCAGATATTGCATATTGTCAAACTCAAGGAACACAACTGGTCAGACACTAACTGATCTGAAAAATATAAGCATATTCATTGTTTAACAGTAACATTAGATTGAAGTTTTATTCCAAATCTGGAGTTGAGGACCTGCTTACCACCATACAACCAGATATTGCATATAATCAAACTTGAGCAACTAATGATAGGCTCAAGATACAAAATTGTTGGTACATAACCAATAAAGCACGTACATTACTAAACCAATAAAACAGCTAGGTAACAGGCTCAGGTTCAAGAATTGAACTACCTTAAATATTGCTCCCAAAAATTGAAAGGCTCAGAGCAAGAAATGAATATATGAATAATACAATTATAGAGTTGTCTTTACTCTCCAATCAAGGATTCTTTATTTCCTCATTAAACATGAGATCCAAAATAGGGACTTTCAGTTAAGCAAAGACATCAAAGCGGAAGAAGTTGAAGCATAGCTTCTCAAGATTGATGCTCGAATCACTCCCCAATTAAGGATTCTTTATTTCCATCATTAAACATCATGTCTAAAATTGTCCAAAATGGGAGATATTGATTAAATGAAAAGATCAAAGCTAAAGAAGTTGAAGCATCATTCCTCAAAATTGATGAAAGAAATCTCATCGTACCAATTTTCCAAGTATAATATAAAGAAATCATAATGCTTAGAGCAAGCTATCTCCTTTATATTGTTCAGAAGCCACAGAAATCTACACTAACCCAAATTAAATTAACATAAACAAATATCAAGAGAAGGAATACCTCGATCCCAATTTTTATTTCTATTTTCCCAATTGTTCTACCTTCTCCAACAGCAACTACCTCACCACTTTGAGGTTTTGTCTGAGCAGTAGTAGGCAGAAGTATTCCTCCACTGGTTTGCTCCTCAGAAGACTTGATCTTCACCAAGACTCTATCACCAACGGGCTGGATAGATGTGTACTGCAAAAACCATAGAGAGATTGAAAATGAATAAAATATAATTTCTTATGGTAAGGTGTCCAGATGCATTTTTGCAACTAACAATTCAAAGACATAAATCACTAAGGTCCAAGCAATAATCAGGATAAAAGATGTTATCCATGATGGACCATGAGAAGCATATCAATATGAGGTCTTGGTTATCGAGAATCATAAACACAAGTTGCATAAAATGCACGTCAAATTGGAAGTATCAAGAGAATGATGAATATATTGATACTTCAAGCGAAAAGTATATGAGAATTATGAAGGTACTAATACAATTAATTTCCATTGTAAATTAGTATACGGTGTATGGAAGCTAATCTGTAATATGGATAATTAACACAACATCTAAAAGGCATATACCCATTGATGGACCATGAGAAGCATATGAGATCTTGGTTATTGAGAATCATAACCAAAATTCATGCAACTCAAGTTGGAAATATTTAGAGAATGATGAAGCTATTAATACAGATTAACTTCCAAATACAGGAAGCTTCTGTAATCTATAAAATCCATTCCAGGATGATCCAATAACAAAATTTACTTGCATGCAAAGACCAATAAACAAAACTGGAACTCAAATATCCATCTACAAAGGAGATACTCGAAATTGTATCTAAAGCAGCCCTGTGCACAAGCACGCTAGACAAGCAAATTAAATCCCAAAAGTAGAAAATTGTATATATGGTATTTCTGAAACATTCCAGTAAGATCTCAGACTTTCTCAGTAGCATTTTTTCCTTTCTTGGAAAGGTGAGAAATCTATTCTCAAAGTTAGGGTCTGTGAGAAGGGAAACTCAATCACAGTCCAACGTAGAGGTTGCCTTTCCACCAGCTAAGACTCAGTTATTATCTTTGCCACCCAATAAGATGTCCAAGTTTCCCACACAGAAAATATAAGCACAAGAGCTAGTAAGCTCGACAACTATCCTAGCAAAGCATGCTTTTAATTTCTTATACCTTGGGAGCGATAACTGTAGCAGCCTTGACAACAAGTCCAGAAAAACTCCTACTTTTTAGCGCCATCCCTCGTGCTCCAACACAGGAAGAGGTGCGGGCGGCGGTTGGCGCAAGACGGAGACCTTCGAACAAAGGAAAACTCCGCGCTCCGACCACTCCGCATGAAAATGGTTGCAGGGCTGCCATCAGTCCAAGGAAAAATCCTACCTGTGATCCAATTGAATCATCGAAGCAATATCAAGATCGAAGACTTCCAGTTTCGCACGATAGAGAGCTAGAAAAATGACAAGAGAGAAGAACCGATGTAGACGGGCGGGGAGAGACCGAAGTGTACCGATCAAGCGGAGCAGACACGAAACCCTAGCGATGGGGAACTGGCACCTCCTGCTGGGCTTGCAGCTGAAATGAGACGGCGTGGGTATTATCCGAGAAGCTTCTGTTGCCTCGCGGAACACGCTTAGCAATACGCACGGAGTAAAAAATAATCCGATGATCCGAAAAATATCCGATTAAAATTAAGAGTTGTCATATGTGAATTGGGTTCGGATTCGCGATTTTAAGTTGGATTGGGTTCAGATCGAGTTTGAGTTGATTTGAACGTAAGATTTTTTTAAAAAAAATTAAGATTAAATTAAATTTTATTTTAAAAATTAAATATTTTAGCAAATATTAATAGGATAATAATGAAGTATTAAAATAAAAATAAAGAATTATTAGAGAAATAAAAAAAAATTGAGGTATTCGGATTGGTCAGGGTTTTAATTTAGGATTTTCAAATTGAGATTAGGTTCGGATTAGATTTGGATTGAATTTTTTTATAATATCTTTGTTTTGATCGACTCAAACTCATTTAATCCATTCGAATTGACACCCTTAGCAATACAGTCACATTAAGTGTTTCGACTTTCAAGGCTTTCAAGGTGTAATTGAATTGGTAATTGGTAGACGTACATCACAGGGTAAGAGTTTGAGTCGCAACAACTGTGATTAAAAAATTCTCCCATCTAGAGAATGAATCTAATTTATCTCCCTTCATTAAATTATAAGACAGGCCATGAGAGACATTTGACAGTATCTAATCTAATTTATCTAATCACGTATGTCATCAACTATGAGTTGGTTCAAGAATGTTGAATAAGCCCCCGGGGCATGGTTGAGTTAGTTACTATAGGCCGAGAAATTTACTATAGTGGGTAAGGGTCGAATCTTGATGAAGCCAATTGTAGCTTCCCGATTTACTTCCTCACAGATGGTCGTGGAGTCGATCATGTAGGACTGTTGGGATGATTGATTCTACTTTGAGTCTAGTGAAGAGAATGTTTCAAGAATTAGAAACACTTCAAAAATATAATTAAAAAAAAAAATTAAAGCAACGTAACAATTCAGGTTAGTTATTAGCTGGTAAGTGTCTCATATTTGATAAATATAATTAGGTGGAGATGAATTAGTCTAATGAATATTTTGTTTAGGCGATCAAAATTCAAATATTGGCTTGTGGAAAAACATCATTTATACTCCATTCTCATCCGAAATCTATCATTGTAAAACATTCTTGCTTTCATGGTCAAAATCTTAAGATCAAGCTCAATAACTTTAATCTCATCTTTGTAATCTCATGCTCTATAATGTATCATTGATCTTTTCATATGTTTACAAGATAGTTATAACTTTCTAGAGAGTATGAGTTAGTCTTATTGTTCGTATTGAAACAAATCAGACGTTCTATACCGTTGACTATGATGTCTTCTCTTCTAGAGGTTTTATCCTCAAATTGTCAAAGTCATACTAAATAAATGCACTACGTTACAATTGTATTGTCTTTTATTTTCTTTTCTTTTGCTTTCACATATTACTATTATTCTAATATTGTTCTCACGACCATAGATCATTATGTTAAAAAAGACTAAACAAGATCAAATCGATTTAGGTACAACAAATGAGTTGGATAGATCAAATGAGTTAAGAAAATTGAACATCTCGTGTATATTAGACGGATTTAAATAATGAAATGGGTGGATAAATTGAATAGGCCTATAGAGATGGATGAAGTGGGCAAGTCGAGCAAACTATAAGTATTCGACCTGTATTCTAGGTTAGATGAACTAGATGAGTTGAACGAATCGAATGGTTTAAATAGACTAATTGAATCGGATCAACTAAATGACAACAAACTTACAAATGTTAGAGATCACACAAACTTATTAATGGGAAATGAGAAAGAGAAGCAACACTCATTTGTCCTTAACACTTGATTTGCTTTCATGGTGATGCTTGCAATTCTACAAAGTTGACTAAATCAAAACTTTGTTTTGGATTTTTGGTGTTGATTTTAATATTATGGGAGAACATTTTACAGAGAATAAATTTGTTCTTCTTATTGTCAAAATGGCCAAAGTCAGTCAGTCATAATCTTTTTTTTTTCTTGTAGAAACAAAAATGATTTCCATGTTCTTGTAGAAGATTTGAAGAAACTATTTTTCAGTAAGCTACACATGTCGAGAACTATTCGATCCCCCCCAAAAAACAGGGCACTCAGTTGAAATAGCAGGCCACCAAACTTTGACTGATCAGTTGTGCGTTCAATCCTCATCAAACACATGCAGGGTTTTGGATATGCAGTTCAAGTCAGTTGACCCTACAGCAATGTGATATCAGCTCATTGCTCAGGTCAAAGAGGAAGGTTTGAAGTCAGTGTCAAACATGGTTGTTGAGCCTTGGAAGAAGGAATTAGGAAGCAGAGTAAAAGCCTTAGAAAAGTAAATTTAGGGTGCTTGAAGTTGACTAAGATTAGCCATCAGTATGGCTTTCACAAAAAAAAGAGAAGATGAACTTTGAAAGTCGTATTGACTCAATCAAAGTAGGAAGTTTCCTATCGGCCACTAGGGTAAATTGCCTGTATTTGATTGCGATCGGAGGAAAATTCTTGCAAATACGCCGTTTTATGCTCAGCGGATGTTTCTATAGACCGCGGCACCATGGCCCCGGGGACAATATGGCTTTCACAATACCCAGAGAAGATGAACTTTGAAAGGTTCAATAGAAATCATCATTTCTGTAGAGAATAACCGGAAGACAATGAAGCAACAAGATTGACTGATATTTGCAACTAGATCAAATAGCTGAATACAGAGTTTCATGCTATTTGATCAGATTTTTATTTTTATTTTTATCGGATTTAGACAGGAATAAACTTTTAAAAGGAAAATCGATTAGAAGGTGCAACAGAATTTACACATAAAACAACCTCACTCTGCAGTAAGATCAAACAGTAGCTGATACATATTTCATGTTTACTAGATTTCTGATATGCTGCATGAGCTGCAGCTTTAAAAACAAGAAGGCTGAAATCTAAATCGATGCAACTTGTTAGAAAAGGAAGACAAGTTCCTCAAAAAAAAAAGAAGCAATCGAAGATTTTCTGAGCACTTTGCTTCGAGGTGAGAAGCATGTGAAACTGAACTCGACACGAGCAGTCCTATCTGCTATACTCAGAGCTCAGACTGAGACTGGGAGCGAAGAGGTTAGTGCCCAAGCCAAGCCATGCTTTGCGGTTCTCCTGGTTAACAGAAGTGGCCATTTGAGGAGATGCAATCACTTGGTACGGGGCTTTCGCTTTGATCCTGAAATTTTTTTAGTTTAACCGATTGAATTAGACCAACTGAAACAATCAGCACTCGTTGCTCTTTAGCATAAGAAAAGGATTGCCTACCGATAGTTTCTCTTCTGCAGGAATCGTTGCAGTGAAACTTTTCTAGCAATAGGAAGATCTGTAGTTCAGCAAAACACTATCAAAGTCAGTAGCTTGCATGGAGGTTCAAACATGATATGAATTTTCTTTTATGTACTAATCTACTACCTGAGAGATTTGGCTCTGCTGATCTTGGCAGATTGACCAAGGTCGAGCTTTCACGAGAGAGGGATCTTGAGGCTGTCACAGTGGTGGAAGGAGGAGGAACGTAGCTAAAGTTTTGAGCAGCGGAATTCCCTTCGCTTGCTTTCCGGATCAGATCCCTGGCTTTCTCGGCTGGGAAATTGTCAAACACCAGCACGTTTCCTCCATAGAAAATTGAAAGTTGGGATTTTTCTGCGCCCCTGCAAAAAGAAGCAGCCAGAAAAATGGTTAGATCGCCTCTGGGGTTCTTATCAGATTCCTTTCTTGTTCTTTGATATCAAGCTTTTATTCCTTTCTTGTTCGTGGTTGCAAGAGAGGTGAGACCTTGAATCCTGCGACACAGAGGGGATGAATCCGGCACGCCGGGGAAAGAGCTCCATCGGGTTCTCATGGGACACTACTTCCCCTTCGCTTTCCTTCTCGCAGTCCTCTCCGCCGGAGATGTCCGCTCCGGGCAACAAGCAAATGGTGGTCGGAGGCGGCCGAAACGACTGGGAGTTGCCTGGAAGAATAGATGGGAGTGATCAATAGTTGACAAGCTTAAAAGAAAAAAGAAACAAGAAAACAGAGAAATCCATAAAATTCAACGTATCAGGCAAATCTTCGAACGGCAGAACGAAACTAGTAAAGGAAGGAAATATCAATTTTCGCCAAGAACACGAATTGAAAATTCAATAAGGATAAATCAAAGACATAGTGCAAACAAAATCGATCGATGTTCTGAAATACATATCTAACCAAACAAGTATTCACCGGAATAATCCAAAAAGACAAATTTTTGAAAATAAACTAGTAGAAAACGCCAACCGATGGCATTCCTGCACGAAATCTCCAAGAATCCCAACAAAACATTAGCACGAAAAGAATAAAAGATAGGGATCATCCGATGCAAAAATCCGTCCAAAAAAGCTCACCTTTAGAGGCGTCCTGGGCGATCCCGAGCCCTAGGTCGGCGACGCTGCCCTTCTCCTTGATGTACTGGCTCAGGAGGCTGCAGGCGAGCTCGAAGTTAGTGCGGCCTTGCTTCCGCCCCTCCGCCATCTCTCGATCCCCAAATTTTTGGAAAGCGAGCACGAGATTCCGCCGGGGAGAAGGATTCAACTCGGTTGCACTCGAAAGCCGTGGTGGTTTCTTCCCTCCCTTCGCCTTCGCCTTTCAATTTATAGACGGCTTTCCATTTCAGACACGTGATTCTCGAGTTCGCGCACGCGCAGCTGCAGAAAATTAATTAAATAATAAATGATATTTGACACTAAATTCGACATTATTATTTCAATTTAGTCCAAATAATTTCGCATCTGAATAACAGGGAAATTTATCAAAAGAAGCTATTGGTAATTGAAAATGATAAAAAAGAACGTCCTGATAATTACTTTTATAAAATCTTAATAATTGAAAATTATCTTTTATTTAAAAGCATCTTAAACTTTTGTAAATATCATAATTAATCGCCATATATAATTTTTTCGAAAGGCATAATTAATCCTAATCAACTTTTTAATTGTGACGCCCTTACTTTAAAAAATTGCATTTTTTTCATAGTTTGAAGAATTTGTAAACTTTTTATAAACTAATTTATAATAAATTTTGGATTAAAAAAATTACGTATTTAAACGCTTAAAAATCTAAAAATATTCAATATATGGATCAACTTGTGTCATAAAAATTACAAAATGAAATTATATTATAAATTAATTTCTGAATTAGTCTATCAATTTACAGAAAAATATTTTACAAAATTACGTATAAAAGGTGTTCTAAAAGTGATTTATTATTTTATGATATTTTGATAAAATAAGATTTAAAGTTTTTAAATAGGAATATAAATAAGTCAGTAAATTTGATATACAATTAGGTAAATTTTATTTATGTTCGTTTAATTATAAAATAAATAAATTTAATTTTTTTTAATATTAAATAATTTATGAATAAATTTATTTGATAAATTACATAAATTTAATTATGAATTTAATTTTAAATTTTAAAATTTATGTACATAACATATAATCTATACAGTTTTACATTTTGAAATTATTTATAATATATTTAAAATAAAATTAATATAAATTTTATCATTGTTAGTTAAGCTCAACACTTTTCGATAGATAAATTTGAATAAGTTTGGCTCGACTAGTTTACATATCTACTTTTAAAAGCATGAAAAGCCAAAAAAAACAATAAATAAATGAGCGTCCAGAAACATCATATTAACGTTTCTTTTTTAAAAAAAAAAGTCAAATGGAAGTTTCTTTCGTGATTTTCTTTCTTGTGAAAATATTCTTAAATTCAATATTAGTGTAGAAGTTATCGAGTAACTTTTTTACAACGTATTTCATAATTTTATTTTAAAAATATCCTTAAATTCAACATTGTTGTAGAAGCTAACAAATAGCCTGTAGCTTCTATAACATATAGCAGTTATCCAATAATTTCTTCAAATAAAGTATTTATAATTTAAAATTTATACCATATAATAACTATCGGATAACTTTTATAATATGTAGAAGCTATCAAGTAGCTGCTATAATGTATAGAAACTATCAATAATTAGTACAAAGTGTTTACAATGAGTTTAAGATTTACAATTATAGTTACTTAATAACTGTCACAACTTATTTATTATAAATTTAAATTTAAGATTTAGGGTTTAGAATCTCTAAATATTATTATATCAAAATATTATTTATCAATTTGATCAAAATTATTTAAACTTGATTAAAATCACTTTTAAAAAGTTATAGAAATTATATATAGCTGTTACAATCCTAAACTTTAAATCGTAAACGTGTAACTTCTACACGGTGTAAATCTTAAATTTAAAATCTCAAATTTACTTTAAATATGTTATAATAGCTATTGAGTAGTTTTTACACGTTGTAGTTGCTACTTGATAACTTTTACAATATGAAATCATAGTTGTTATTGTTATAATTGTATAACAGCTAAGGTACAATTTATCATGTTCAAATAATTAACTGATCCGTTTAGAGTTAAAATTAAAATTGATTTATCAAAAATTCAAAATCGATCTAGCGTTTGAGGGTATCTATGTAATTTTACAAGGAAGAACGATGAGTCGAGACACTATGATAAAAAATAATAATAAATTTCAGTCAATTTCATAGACTCAATCCCTAGAGATCCGGTCCCACGAAAATTTTCCACTGACTATCAGGATAAATCAGGAAGCACATACGGTGGCCTTTGAAAGAAAATTCCTATAAATATGCCATAGTTGGGGATCGAATGGTGGATCGTTAGATCATAACTCGGATATCCTACTGTTGCACTATTACCCCGGGGACAAGATACTATGATAAAAAAAAATCAAAGATGGGCGTCAATAAGACGATTCCAACAAGAAGGGCATCCTTCTAAAATTTGCCCAACTTATAGGGTTAAATGATATTACATCCTAAAAATAAATGCTGCAATAATTAATGAGGGATGAGAAATTTAATTTAAGCACGAGATTTGGGTGGACCTGGTCGACACCATCGAAGGCGAAATAAATATTGAAATTATTATTATTATTATTATTGATTAATATTTTTGACGTGATGTGGTCCAGCGTGTCCTGGACTCGGTGACGAAATAATGGAGCCGAATAAAAAATCAAAGAAATGTTCGCTAATTTTAATGACTATTCTCTTTCTTTCGAAATGGAGTCGGATAAAACGTGGGAATGGAAGCAAAAAAACGTGGAAATAAAAAAACAAAAACAAAAACAAAAAACAAAGGAGAGTGGATTGGGTTCCCACGGCGTCCATTTCTTACAACCCTCTTACTTTTAAAAATTCAATTCTTAATCTTAAAAGTCTAAAATTGCATTCAGTCCTATAATTCTTTTTTTTTTATAGCAATTATCAGACTAAATTAGAAAACGGATCCTCATAATTCAATATCATAAAATTTTCAAAATAACTCTTCAATAAAAAACAGGAATCTGCCGTTCCAACGATCCCACACAATCAGTTTCACGATCATCTGTAAAAAAATAAATTAAAAAACTATAATTGATTATGATCGGAGAGGATATTCGGTCACTGAGCGATCCGAATCTTGACTTCGTCGAGATTTGACTTTTATCCACTTCAACAAGTGTGTCCTTTGGGCGATCGTAACCAACTCAACTAAACATAAAATTTTCAAAATAACTCTTCAGGACATTCAAAACAACTCCTATACTTAGTGCAGGTGGAGTCTTATCTTTTCATAAACGATCATCAAGCAAGTTGCTAACAATGACGATATTAACTAATGAAGAGCTTAAACAATTTAATTAAGAGTTAATTAACATAGATGAAGGTTGTTGGAACAAAGATTATCTATCCCTTGACGAAGAGCTTTGGACATTTTGAGTTGTGTTAATAAGGCATCTTATAAATTTAGAGAGATGTTACGATTAACTATTAAAAATAAAACATCGTGAATATAAATACACCTTGTGAGATATGAATAATCTTGTTATTTACTTTAAATCTATAAAGTAATTGTTAGAAGCTTAGTACTCTAAACAATGTGTTAACGGCCACACGTATTTCATTCATAAATTAGATCATTGATTACTATTGAATATAGATCATCCTTGTGAGATATGAACAATCTGCTAAAAGAAATTAATTAGTACTCTAAACAATGTGTTAACGTGTATTTCATTCTTTAATCATTTCTATTGATAGATCATCCTGACAATCCTAAAAGAAATTAATTATTTTGAAAAATTAAATTTTAGATTATAAAAAATAATTAAAATTAACATATATATATTTTTTAAAAAATAAAATTTATTAAAAATATTTTACTTTTATAAATTTTTATTTAAAAATAAGTCCAGCCGAAAATGGGCTAATCAAATGCGGCCCATATGACCCATGTCTGACCCGTAGGCCGTATTGACACCGTAGACAAATAACAAATTGACATGTCACCACTAAATCAAATAAAAATTGTCAGATCACTCCTTCTCCTCCTCAGTTCTCACTGGAATAGGGTGTTCTTTGCAGTCCAATTAATCGAGAAGGGTCTAATTGCAAAAGAACATATTTCTTGCAGCTGAAGCAGGAGGGTGAGAGCCTGTTGCCCCTTTCCGCCTACAAATTAAATCGCCAAAGAAACCGTAGTCCTCAACTCGACGCTCGAGGAACCCTAGCAATCGATCTAGAGAAGATTTGAGAGAAGCGCCATGAGTCGAGGAACTGGAGCTGGCTACGATCGCCACATCACTATTTTCTCTCCCGAAGGCCGTCTCTACCAAGTAGGTAAGCTCCCTTGATTCCTACCCTAGGGAAAGATTGATTTTTTTTTTTTTTTTGGGTTCTCCCTAATGTGGATCGTGCTCGAGGCATTGATGCCCATGAGGAAACGTCCGATCTAGGTTTGGTTTAAGCTGCAAGTGAGTTTTTCTTTGGTTCTGCAGAATATGCGTTTAAGGCTGTTAAGGCGTCCGGGATCACGTCAATTGGAGTCCGTGGAAAGGATTCGGTGTGCGTTGTCACACAGAAGAAAGTTCCTGTGAGTGTTTCTCATTTGCTTTATATTTTCTTGTGGGTGTGGAATGCTTCTCGTGTTTGTTTATGTAACCTAGTATATCTCGTGGGAATATTGATGCAGGATAAGCTCTTGGACCAGACCAGTGTCACGCATCTCTTTCCCATTACAAAGTACCTTGGACTCTTAGCCACAGGGATGACAGGTTGTAAATATTAGACACACAGATATGTGACTGTTCATCATCCTTATAGCTGCCTATGCAATGCATTTCTAGTATGCTTGTCTATAAAATTATCTCATGAGATATTGTGTATAGGATGTACACATCTTTTAATTTGTGATAGAATATCAGAGTTGTTGGAAATGTTAAATCATATTTTTTGAGTTGAATATTAAAATGCATATGTTATTCAGCATGATTGACCTTGTCTTTTATCACTGCTTTTGTAGCTGATGCAAGGTCCTTGGTCCAACAAGCAAGAAATGAAGCAGCAGAATTCCGTTTTAAATGGGGATATGAGATGCCTGTAGATGTATTTTCCAAATGGTACTATCATTCTCTTCCTATTTATTGCCTTGTAGACTTGTATGGTGTTAATCATTATGCATTACCAGTTTATGGATGTACACTTCACTAATTTTGTCCAAGTAAAAGTTGATTTCCAAAGCCTTAACTATGGTTTCCATTTCGTGTTATTCTCCTAGATAGCCAATAACAAGTTTGAAGCAATTTGAAGATTTAATATCTAGTTTTGAAAATGTTGCAATTAGGATTTTGTGATTTCCATCTCTTTTGCTTGCCAATGCCAATCTTTGTGGTTTCAATCTGGAATAGGTTAATGCTCATTTTTTATGGAGAACAAACCACGACATGATTTTGCAACTATTAGGGTTAGGAAATTGACATTCAAGTGTTGCCTCATAGTGAACTTTACTGATCAAGACATTGATATTTCATCAACCAAAGTTTGTTTCAAAGATCTCCCTTGTTAATCAATGGCTGATCAAGTTTGACTTCCAGTGGATTTAGATTTCAGGATGCCTTCATTTTATAAATTGATTTTGTTAGTTACTCGAATTATATTGACCATTTATTTGAATTTCTGGTGTTTAGCAGGTCATAGCTTGTTCATTATATCATTTTATGGATAGCTGTCCTTACATTCGGAATAAACTGTTCTGCTTCTCTTTCAGTAGCATGAATAATCTGCTAGTTATTAAGAGTAAACATTCTCACATGAATGTGCAGGGTTGCAGATAAATCGCAGATATATACCCAGCATGCCTACATGAGGCCTCTTGGAATAGGTTAGATTCTTGATTACTTCTTTGAGATTATGAAAGTTCTAGAAGAATGGAAGTAGTGAAGCATTCTTCTAGATTCGAACTCTCTCTTTCTCTCTCATCCTATGATGTTTTAATGCAGTGGCAATGATCTTGGGTATTGATGAGGAGAAGGGACCTCAACTGTTCAAATGTGATCCAGCTGGCCATTTCTTTGGGCACAAGGTGGGTGGAATTTGAAATTCATATAATATACTTGCCGTTATATCATAGTAGTCTCTGGCACAATACTATAATTGGTGGATGATCTTTGATAAATTTCCACAATTACAAAATGCAGGACACAATCTGGAAGGTAATGTATGAAACCATGCTATTGTTGACAGAATCCAACTGAACAGTATTATGTGTTTGATAAAATGAGAAATATGACTTTTGTAGTTCCGTTCCAGTTACCTGTTACTCTTTTATGGTGTTTTTTTTAATGAGAATTGGAAAATCTAGGCCTATGACTCAACTGCAATGTACTAGGGAAGACAAAAATAGACTAAGACACTTGCTTAAGAGGGAATTCCATTTAATGAGGATGTATTATTGAGGATGTTACCCTTAGTCAATTTTTACATGGAAATTTATGTTATTACATAATAAGTAACAGATAATTAGTACTTCATTCTTTGGTCAATGTTGCATGTGAGATTTACAGGTCATTTCCCATTCTTTTTTCCTGACTTCTGAGGTGCAAACTACTGAGTTGCTCATATTAGTTAATAAATGAATGATATTGTTATTCTCCCATTTCAAACCATCATCGGTAATATTTGTTAAATCATAGAGTTGAATAACATGAAGAGTTATGAGTTAATGGAGTTCATAGGCTTAGATGAGTGAAATATTATTGAGATGGGTTTAAGCACTTTGAGTTGATGGCTGAACTTAACAAAGCTAATAGGCTAGTTCTCACAAAACAGATTCAGTGAGGTGTTTGTAGAACATTTTCACAGTGATGACAGCACCATCATTGGCCTTACATGCCATCAATAATGGATGATTCAAAACTGAGTTACACTATAGGTTTTGATGTGGATGCCACACATTAATACAGTGACACCCTAGTTTAGTTTCACATGAAGAGTTGTGGCCTAATGAAAGAGGTTCATAAACTTAAATGTTGGAACTATTATCTTTACTTAAGCTTATGCTTTTTGGACTAGTGATTAAGGCTAACAAAGTTAATCGACCAGTTTTATCATCTAGGTGGGTCTTGATAGTCCAATATGCAACAAAAAAATCACTATATGTAGTATTAGAAGAAGTCTCCTTGTATTTCCTGTCTGATGAGAAATAACCCATATACACGTCTAATGAAGCTTTTACCTAATGTGAAAAAAATGTATTGAAGATCATATGAATCTCATATTTTTAGTTCCATCCATTATTGTTAGATGTATTGTTGCTCAGTTGCAAATTATGCTTCACTAAATCAGTGTGTTGTCAACTTTATATTGTTTTGTGATATGCCAATGCATCTATTTTTGAGCTACTAAAACTGTACCCAAAGGCTCTGTGTGTTTTGCATAAAATAGTTTTGCAGAAAAAAATATTTTTAATGTTTGGTGCGATGGAAAATCATGATTAATGGAAACCTTTCTATTGGTTGACAAAAACAAATATGAGTTATTTAGAGGAAAATTATGTTAAATAGGAAATTACTTTCTCTTGAAAGGAGCACGAGTTGATTTTCTCCCAACCCATTTCTAAGCCCTCTGTCCTCATCAACCATTCCCTTTTTGCCCTCCCCAGTTTAGGTTTATTTGTGAGTCCTCCATTCTTAACCTCGACACCTTGAACTTTGCCTATGAGCTTGTCTGAATTTGATCAACCCACCTTCTTGGCATGGAGTAATTGCCCTACCCAATTGGTCGCTCTATCTACCTACCATGTCAGACAAGATTGCTTACCTCTCAGCTTGAATGACCCGATAGGACCGATCAACCCACTTAGGTTACCTTGGTTGCTTGGACCAATTGGCCAGTTCACTAGCTCGGACCACACTACTAACTCACCTAGGGAGCTTGGCTTAAGCGGAACAATTAGATTGGTCAGATTGAGTAACCCGTCTGACCTACTCGGACCAATTGGCCTGCTTGACGCACCTGATTGGATCGGCCTTCTTGATCCTACTAACTCGATTGGCCTGCCTAGATCACCCGACCCAACCTCCTAGCCTATCCAAGCTGACTGATCCTACTGACTCTACTTGTCCAGACAGACCGGTTCATTCTGGAGGGAAAAATATTTTCCCCATATGCCAAATATACAAATACTCTTCTTTTTAAAAAAGTTAAAAAATTTGCCTCTGAAAATATTTTTAAATATTTTTCATGAAACAAACAGAACCTAAATTGCTAATTAGCAATACACTTGATTGTTTTACAAGTCATATTACTACTCAATACAAAGACCTTTTATGGCACTTACAGGAATACTATTAGGTGCAGAAAACTAATCCTTCTAGTTCCTGTAAATAGCTAGTTTTGGAGCATGCTTTTGTTTAGTTGGTTACTGTTTTTTTATACATAGCTTTGATTATTTTGATTCCAGGCGACAAGTGCTGGCCTGAAAGAACAAGAAGCAATCAACTTCCTGGAAAAGAAAATGAAGAATGATCCTGCATTCTCATACGAGGAAACTGTGCAGGTATGCCTATAAGATCTATTGTTGCATGATATAGTAGTATAGTACCATAGATCACTTATTCAAATAACTCACACATTTTCCTTTTATGGTGAATTGCAAGGATACTCTAATCTGGCTTAACAAGTTTTAGTATGCTAACAATATCTACACTTCAGTAAACATGTTTAGTGACTTAAGAATACTTTGCAAGTCTATTTTTAGTTAGAATATCTGTTCTTTTAAAACTGCTGCTTACATATGTTATAGAGATGAAAATAACATAGTTGTTTTAGAGTCCTACCTGTTCTCTCATAGTTTCAGAGGAATCTAGTTATTCAGTAATCTTATGTTACAACCTTTTCTCAATGAATGATTGGTCTTTGTTAACTAACATATTTGTGAAGTGATATTCTATTGACCTTTTTTTTTTGGCAGACTGCGATATCTGCTCTGCAATCAGTTCTGCAAGAGGATTTCAAAGCTACAGAGATAGAGGTAATCTCTTAATTTAGTTGTGAGGACTGGATTTTCTGATGATCCTGGAGGGCATAGTCAGTTACTATTAATAGCTTATCCATTCTCTTAAATTGTCTGACTAGAAAATTGGCCATTTAATTTTCCTCTTCATCTGAATCTCAGAGCAGATAGATTCATTACTTGTTTTCCATGTACACGTTTGTGAATATATAAATGTTTATTTCCTAGGTGGGAGTTGTGAGAACAGAGGATCCAGCATTCAGAGTGTTATCGACAGAGGAGATCGACGAACATCTAACAGCAATCAGTGAACGTGATTAGTGGAGGTCCATTTCGACAGCTTGACTCAGTTTCAGATTTCAGACTCCATGTTTTAAACTTGTGTCAGAATATCTATCTATTGTGTCACAATATCCACCGCCAAATTTCCAATGTAATATCGAGTCTCGTGCTGTCAAATTGCTATTGTCACAATTTCAAAACCCTTTGATCTAGGATCATGGCATTCCATGTGGATTTGACAATAATACTTTACAGGTCTTTGTCAGAACGTTTATGCTGTGTCTTCAAGAAATGGAAATTTTAGTATCATCGAGCTTTGTGAGCGCCAGAATTGTAATTTGTAAACCTGTTCCTGTTAGGAGTGTTTAAACCTTTTTCATGTTCATGTCGTGGCAGTTAGAAAGTAATTGAGGTTTCCATGACTGATGATGGCTCATTACTGAAAAATTACACAGGTAGATGCTCACTTACAAATGTGTCCTTAGCAAGGCCTGAGAGACACTTGCATCCATTAAGATTACACAGATAAATGCTGAGTCATGTTCCAATTAAGAGACCTGATCATTGTGTTTCTTCTTTCTTTTGCCTTTTGCCTTAGCCAAGACATTTTTCTTTCAGCTCAAATTTTTCTTCCGAAGAAGATACTCTTTCTTTGCAGATCGGAGATTCACTCAGGTGTGGAACGAAGGGAGCCTCTACTGGTGTAAACCTAAAAAAGGCGGTGCGACCGATCAAGAGATCTGGAGCTGTGGAAAGAGAGATTTGGACTGCATCACTTAGTATTGTAAGTTGCGAATAAACATTTCTTAATTTAGTCACACTATCCATGTGTACAAGCATCGCCAACAAACATCGAACAAGCAGCAAACGACATCAACATTTGCCATTATTTATTGCACACATCTTATGCATTTAAACAGCGACCAGACTCCCTGCGTGGCCCACTGCAGGAACATTGTCGTGAATGACATGATGAGCTCCATACTGACCAAAACCATCGCTCACGGCATCAGTCATTGTATTGCCATCCACCACCATATCTCCGCAGCTAGCAGCACTAGGCATATTGCCAGTCGCCATGCTTCCACAACCTCCACATCCACCGCCGCCACATTTGCCACCACAACCGCCGCCACAGCCAGCAGACACACCGCCACAGCCTCCGCCGCATCCACCACAACCTCCCGACATTTTCCCGCAGCCTCCACCGCATCCACCACCGCAACCTCCGCCGCATCCACCACAACCACCAGACATTTTCCCGCAGCCTCCACCGCATCCACCGCCGCAACCTCCGCCGCATCCACCTCCACAACCACCAGAGTTTTGGCCGCTTAATGCGACGAGCTTGTCTTCATTGTCTGCAACAGAATCCACGATCTTCACTAGATCCTCAGCACAGGCTATTCCATTAACCTCCTTTGCGCTGGGGATCACTTCTGCATCCTCTTTGCTCGGAAGGACCTTGTTGCGTTGCCTTTTACTCTCATATTTGAGAATGAATGCCAATAGAACACCAAGTAAAACAAACTTCGTTTCATTGACCTATTCACAAGATGACAGTAGGAATCTGTTGAGGAATTAATACGAGCAAGAATTGCAAAAAAAAAAAAAACATCTGGTTATTACCTCGATAACACCAGCTTTCATGTCGAACAATGCGACAGCTTTTCCATAGGGATTTTCAGCAGAAAACTCAACGAGTGTAATGAACTCATTGCCATTTTTTTCCTTGCAACATTTGGGTTCATATTCCAGCTTTTTCCCGAGGAAGAGCTTCATCTGTTTAAAAAATAGAAGCTGAAGCTTTAGACGCAACAGGAAACAACTAGCAATAATATGAACATTCCAAAGTAGTTTCAGCATACACGTAGTGGATTAGAATCAAAGGAATTAAGCATCTTTTACTACGTCCCAAAAGAACAGGATACATGGATACTGAGAAACTTATATGTGGATTGGAAGTTGGCAAAGACTAGCAAACAATGAACTTACCATGAAATCACCTTTGATTTCAAATATATGGCCATCTTGATCTGTTTTATTCTCAACTAGTGAGATATTGTAGTTATTCAGTGACCAGTTATTGTCTGCGTACTTTGCTAGTTGCCATGGGTTTCTCGATTCTCTTGATATGCCAACGACTTCCCTCGTTAAAGAAGTGCCATTTTTGCCTTCCAATGTCTCCAGATTCCTGTTAGTATAAAACTAACTAATTACTTTATTTCCATTTCCAAATAGAATATCATATTTTCTCCGAGAACATAACATCATGTGTTTAGAAAAATCATAAATACAGGGCTAATGCATTTCACAGTATATTTTAATAGGGAGAGACGTGGTTTGACTCCAACAATCTATAGACAAGCACCAGTTGTGTGTGGCACATGAAAAAATTAAGGGAATATGAATGCATTTTTAAAAACAACCTTCTAGATAGCAATAATTTTAACATCAAAGTTCGGAGTTCATACGTAGAATGCATACCTAATTTGCAGACGAATTACTTCCTCACCATTATAATCAAGGAAACGTGTCCAACCTTTGAACTTTTCCTTCCCTCCAAGTGGTAACAAGCATGTGTTGGTGGAGACAGAAAGTGATTTAAACATGCGAAGTTCAAAGGGAGCAAGAACTGGAACTGTAAAAGACACTGCGACCCGTAGACAAACTGGTTTAGAGTCCACATTCCCAGAATGGGGCTTCAATTCAAACCACTTCTCGGTCGACAATTCTGAACTAGGATTATTCAAGTCTTCAAGGGAAATTGAGGTCGTCCCAATTGTTCTTGCTAATGTGGCAATCTTTGGTTTCCATCTTGACATAAGTGTCAAAGTGAGCTCTCCCGTTGGTTCACATGTGAAACCGGCTCGGTGTTTCTTACCAGATACAGATTGAATGGTTAGAGCACCACCGTAGAAGAATAGATCTGGTTTTTTCTTGGCAAATAATACGTATAGGTTGCTCTTTTCGCTGTTTGGTAAGTTTTTTATTTCCACAATCTCAAAAAGCACCTGCATAAATGACAATTGCAACTAAACAACTGAAAGTGGAGAAATTATGGAAAGGGAAAATATTCTATCACACTTTTACATGTATTTATAGACAACATAAAAATCCTAAACATGACTAATTCTATCTAAGAATTAGACAAAAGATTAGGTGTATTTTCAGACTAGGTATATTTAATTTTTATCTAACAGGAAGCATACTCAATTGAATTAAATCCATGTCAAACCCAGCTTAATTAAATCCATGTCACAACTTAGATTTTCAAAAGAAATGTACTCAGATGCATATCTTGATGTGGCTTTGCATGTTCAAATGGACTATTGAAAAATAAAATTTCTTTGCTTCTTGTCATCTTGTGTAGAACATATCAAATTAGAACAAGCACACCATGTAATTCACACATTGTTGAGATAGTTTTGCGGCCTGAAGGTAGCTTAACTGAAAAGGCTTACTTAATCTGTCAAATTATCTTAGGATTAGTTATAATTTTAGGCCAATATATTAAGAATATTCACAAAGTGTCTTGCCTTCCCCACTTTTGCAATCCATCTTTGTTTAGATAAAAGCTAGAAATGTCTGTTCTCAGGTGCAAAAAGCAAAAATACCTGAACAACCATAGGTTGTTTAAGGGACTTGTCAATGATTGTTTCATCTACAACTGGATGGCTAGAAAAATATGGAACGGATGTCACTGGAGAAGGAGAGTTCCCTCTGTACATTGCACCTGCCTTCCAATATCTGGATCCATATGTATCTTCCCACTGCTTTGTTGTTTTCTCAAATCCAACATCAAGTTTCTTCCCTTTCGACCTGTTGGAGTCCATATCATCATGTTCTAATACCTTCCCAAGCAGGTTAATCATGTCATTGCAGTACGAATGAGGATGCAGTTGGTGAGAATGCCACATGAGATCTATGTCATAGGTTGGCACAGTGAATTGTTTGATTGATCTATCGTGGTTAATCTTGATCAGATTAAGGAAGCCCTTGTATCTTGCAGCTGCTCCTTCCAGATATCGTCTATCATGCATGCATGATCTTGACACCTATCAGATAGTAATAGTATTCAAGGAACAAATGAGCAATTTTGGAGAATGAAGGGAGGTTAGAAAAAAAATCAGATGTGAATGTTCAGTTTAGGTCCAAGCATGCAAAGAAATTATTTTTGACAAGATAATCTGATTTACACAGAGCAAAAGAGAAACTATAATTCCAAAATGTTAAATCAATCAATACATTTCTATTTTCATTTTCATATAGTGCCTAGTGCCTACATGAAAACCAAGAGGAAGTCAGCTACTAAAAACATTTAATTCTTTTTTTTTTTTAATTTTTGTTCCCTCTCATCTTGTTATTTATAAAAATCTTCAACTGGTTTCTAAAAAGGTTAAACTGCAAAAGTTCATAAGAAATAGGCCTGCACCAGAAAACTCTTTGGAGGTTCATCTCAATTATCAATGTTGTTTTGCCTCCAAAATTAGTCAATTTTGGGAATTGCAAAAGATATTTTTTCTAAACCTGTTGGTTAGCTTGACAAAGCAGAGTGATATAGCCTCTCTAGGTAATAGAACCACCAGTAGAAGCATATATTGTAATTTACTTCAGTTTATAACTGGCTTGATTCTGAGTTAAGTATATCGTTCCACAAACTTTAGCATGGATTCTGTGATCTTTGTCCTCGACAATCATTATAAAGTGCAAGATACAAATTTCCTTTGACCATCTTCTCGCCATGTGAAATTGATAGCTAGCTATAAGAAGTCCTGTCTATTAATTACAGTCAATATATTGTAATATTGTTAGTTATATACAATAATTATGGTCTGTGTAGATATTACACATTCCATCTATCCACAAAAAGGCATGGGATGCACACATGAGTGAGTCCCTATGTTAGTTTTCTGCAGCCTAACAGATTTTGAGGACCTTTGCATGAATCACATTTTAAATTTACTAAGATTATAAGTAGCATTTGTTCAGAAGTCAACTGGTTCATGTTCTGTCCCTCAATTTAAGAAGACAAACATACGTGTAAGTTTCTGCAAGTTCTAGCACAAGTTTTTGTTCTTCTTTCTGCTTCTGGCAGTAAACCGAGAAAAGAATAACAATCACCATAAAAGACTGATGACAAGCTTGGTAATTCATTAGTATATCAAGAAAAACAATAGCAATAATTTCAGTACCTGGTAGCAAAAAGAAGACTGCCTTTTAACAGCAGAAACCAAATCATATGTAAGCCTTGAAGCAACTCCATGGTGCTCGGCTGAAGCTTCCTTTGAGACAGTATCACAGCTGAGCTCAAACGGCTCCTCTGGGTATATCTCTGACCACTTCTCTGTCATTTTGTGCTTGGACCTTTCTTGTAGCGATGATATGACATTATGGTTATCTAGGATCCTCCCAAAAATTTCCTCACAGTCCTTTTTGTATTGGACCTGAAAGTGAAATAGAATGAGAAATAATCCACCAATAGTCATACAAAGAATTCAATCCTCAGAATATATGTGCACCGGATTCAGTCGATGACAGTGCCATATCCATTCACAGTCAAGAGGGACATACAAAAAATCATTCTCTGTTCCATGTTCACAATGCTTGGCTAGCAAAGGAAGCCAGAAAACCTTGTATCTAGATAGCAAGAGCACGCACGTCAATGAAAGACAAAAGTCTAGCGGTTTTCCAAACATAATTGCAAAAACCTGGATTTGATCCTCCAAGTCAAAATTACTAAAGAAAAATGTAAAAAAAAAAAATCAATCAAATACTTTGGAAAAGTGGATTGACAGCCAACTTATCCCTCATTAATATTGTTGTATAAATCAATTCATTATGTTAAATCGTTAGAAGAAAAGCTCTTTTAGACTTATGAATGACATTTCAAATCAACCTCTGTTATTTGTCTAATGCAATCTAATTAAGGGAGATTTAACAGGTGTTGATTGGATTATAGGTGGAGTCAATTCGAAATTTTAGAACAAATCTATAGAGTTTGAGGTGAGATCATTAATACTTACACCCACTTGGCAAATTGTATCACCTTTGCCATAACATGAGCAATATGGTGTATATAAATTATCTTAAATTAAAGTGACTATTTTTGGGTTAAAAAAAACACTTTTGATGTTTGTTTGGCAAACAACTTAATTCTTGTATCAATTTATATTGGAAACAAAATAAGCGTGCTCTTTTTCTTAGTTAATAGAGTGATGTAGTTATATTGGAAACATTATAATTTGATTTTATATGGATGAACTAGAAATATTTCTCTAATTATTGTATAATATATTTATATATTTTACTCTTTAGGATTAATTAATTATATAGCATAACACGACTATCCATGTTAGCATCTTGCTGAAAGATATCACACTAACAGAAAAACGAGTTAATGAGTGCTAGAGGTTGCATGAACTATGGATGTTATGATAGAATTGAAAAAATTATAAAATAATGTGCTAGATTTGAAAACATGCACGCTAGATTAATTAACTAATCCTGTTTTTTAAATTAAGATGTTCTCAAGAAAAACATAGTTCCTGATGAGCAATAAATGAGTTGTTCACGACAGATCACCAAATGCGCATTTGCTCCTTTTAATTTCTTACCCTGTCAAAATCAAGTCCCTTGATTTCTCCATTATCTCTAGAAAACAATAAAATAACTCTGACCAGTCCAATCCACAGAAGTTTTGGTTGTGAGATAATCCCAAGGCCAGATATTTTTTATCATATTCATACGCTTCCAAAGTCAACAAGAAATTTCTAACAACAAACATGGACATGTAAACCCTACCACACGCAAGAAAAATTGGGAAAAAAATCCCACCTACGTTCTTACCTGTAGACGGCACGATCCAGAAGGGAGCCGTCGTAGAGCCACCTCCGGCGATCTACAGCCGCTAGGAACTCCAGATGTTGCTTGGCGGCCGCGACGAGGTCCGCAGTGACAACGACCTTCTGCGCCTCCAGCCACGCCGCCTCCTGTTCCTTGTCCATCTAATTTTGTCCCGAAAGACTGAACAATCTGCCGAAATGGACGCCCAAAGTAAAACATCGAGACGACGAGAACCAGATTGAAAGAAAACAGCACAAAGAGTGATCCTTGAAGCAGAGGATGGTGCCTAATACAAATCAGGAGGAGAGGCGAGGATTTGAAGGGCATGATCAGATGTCGAAGACGCTTACCTCGTTGGGCGACTGAAGACCTGTACGCCGTGAAGTGCTCAGCTTCGATGCTTGTATATTTGTAGTACCGTTACAGGGATTTCTTTTCAATAAAATAAGATAAAAAGAGTTTTCTGTAAAAAAATTAGGCAATTTTACTGAAAAGTCCTCGTAGACTATATGATTGATCAAAACGCGCCATTAAAATTTTCTTCGTTGGAATTTGTTTTTCAGAATATTTTCATTTTGTGAATAATATTAATCAAGTAATTCATTTATATATTCAGGCACGCTTCCAATTAAATATTTTTTAATAATTGAATATAAATCCAATTTAAAAATCCAGCCGGTTCAATAGTTAAAGAAGAAAGAAGTGTGAACCGACCGAACGACTGGGTGAGTAGTACCAGGAACACAAGTTAGATGGTTAGGAGAGAAGAGGTTGGTTGTACTACAAACAAAGCTCACTGTACTATCACAGAGACTAATGGTTACCTTGGAGCGTTTCGACGGATTTTAATTTTTTGACGTATCAATTTTAAATTTAAATTTTTAATCGATCACATTAATTTGATATGTTCAATAATATCTGTGATGTAATAATTATACCGATTTACCCTGGTGGTCGGTGGGAAACTTCCGTGGGACCGGACTGACCACCCCAGAGATGTGGCTATTGGGATTATCAATTTTTTTAATGATGTAATAATTATAATTTTATAACTTATTATAATATAAATTTAATTTATTTAATAATATTCATATTATAATAATATTTTACAACTATTACAATATAGATTTAATTTAATCTTTTAATATTTACATTTTGACAACTATAATTTTATAGCTATCATAATATTATAATAGTTAAGATTTCTTAACTATCATACTATGAATTTGTGCTGTTTACGCAATTGACTGACCGATTCAAAATTTTAACTTAAAAATTAATTATCTAAAAATTAAAATTTACTTGGAGCATCAATTTAAATTAGAGCTGTCAGATTGGACCACCCTACTAAATAATTTAGATGAGTTGAATTATCCCCGGGTAATGGTGCAACAGTAAGGCATTCGGGTTATGATCCATGGACTTACGGTTCGATCCCCAGCTACGGCGTATTTGTAAGAATTTTCTTTCAAATGGAGAACGCAATCAAAGGATGCTGAACATCTGGACTGACCATCGTATGCGCTTCCCGATTTACCTTGGTGGTCGGTGAGAAATTTCTATGGGACCGGGCCGGTCACCCTCAAGGATTGAGTCCATGAGACTGACTGGGATTTATCATTTTTTTTAGATGAGTTGAATTAAAATTTTATAAGTTCATTTTAAAATGGGTTCAAATAGATTGATCCGCCTATGCTTGCGATCCGCATGGATCGGCTCGTGGCAGACTTGGATTGACTCACGAGTTGAGAAAATTTATTTTTTTAAAAAAATTTAAAATTAAAGTAGAAAACTCAATGAACTAGTAGATTTAATTAATCTAAATAGCAAACTAGATTAAAAATTTTCAACTTGATCCATTTAAAATGCAATTCAAATTTAAAAATTTTAATATTTCATATATTTTTTATTTTTTAATAGGTCCATGAATTGATCTGCTTAACTCACAATCTATATTGGATTAGGATGGGTTGAAAATTTCTCAGTCTGCCAAATTGGTGGATCGGCCCATCCCGCCTCGCTATATGATGAATTTTTTATGAATTAATTTGTTTTGTCATAGATTATCCATTTGATAATTCTAAATAACTGCATTTAAGGATAGTCATGTAATTTTACAAAGAGGTTTATTTTTTTTGGAAAAAAATAAAAAAGGGATACTCTGATGATTCTAAGGCCTTTTTAATTTTTGCCCATCTTTGGTTACTTGTTGACGTGTAGGAGCACAAGTAGAGTAGAGTAGAGTAGGACAAAAGAGGTTGCTGCATCTACTACCACGAGACAGCGTAGTGTAAAAACTGACTGAGCTGGAAGCTAGTGAGAATTAGAGAACAGACTTAAGGGAGTATTAGCTATTAGGGTATAGTTTCATTCTTCAAAGGCAGAACTTAAGTGAGAATAGATGGATGATACTATAAGCAAAGAGAAAAGTTAAATAAATGAGATGATACTTTAATCAAACTCTATCTGTAAACATATACTCAAACATAATACTAACAACCTTATTACAATCCATCTTTTTCATTAGCCATCAAAGTAAATCCGAAAAAATATACAATTCTGTAGATTTTTCATCTAACTAACGAAAAATATTGATCAACTTTCCATTAACCATTGATTGTTTGGTACATCTTTGATACTTAAACCATTACTTGGGAGAGTTTGCTTCAGGTTCTTGTCATTTTGTGGCGTTGTATACATTCATTAGTCATTACTTGGGTTAAAAAATTTCTCCTATGAATATGAATCTGCTGTATCTCAATTGATTTCTCATAGGAGTATCAAAAATGATTTTGATCTGTTAATTTGATTTGATTCAATCTGGAAAAAATTAAGTTAGGTTAGGATTAGAATTCAAAATTTTTGAATTTGGATCAAATTCGAATTGAGGAATTTTAAATTAGATTAAATTTGAATTAGATTCGGATTCAGATTGATCTATGTTTCCAGATTTAGAATTCAATAGATTTTTTAGATTTAAGTTAAATTTTATTTTAAAAATTAGGATATTTTATAAAATATTAGTTAATAATAATAAAATATTAAAATAAAAATAAATAATTATAAAAAAATTCAAATTATTAGAGGTTTTTGGATTGATTGGATTATATGGATTTGGATTTGAGATTTAAAATTTCAAATTAAATTTGAATTCAGATAAAATTTGTTTAATAATATTTTATTTTAATCCGATTACTCCTTCCCAAAAATGGACACCTCTAATTTATGTTCTTTCATAAGCAAAAATGGGGCTGAAGGCTTCCAAAGAAATCATATCTTAATTAAAAAATTAAAAGAAAATTTATAATTAAATGTTTAGACGAGTAAATAGATTGATTTATAAATTATTCTAGAATTTATTTAAGAATATTAAATTTATTCGAACAAATTATTTACTATAGACTTATTCTCGAATCAGTGATCCTCGAAGCCGACCGCCGCCGCCGCTTCCTCCGCGGCCGCCGATGGGATCAGCCGCACCGTGGTAATCCGGCGATCTCATGTTCTACTACCTTCCTGCCCGTTTTAACCCTATCGAAGCCCCTGTAATCTTCCTCTTCATCTCCATTCCAGAAGCCGATTAGGGTTTTGTTTCCCTTTTTGACTGAATCCTCTTCTTCGCTCGCAGCCGATGTCGAAGAAGGTGATTACGAGGGATGAATGGGAGAGGAAGCTTAAGGATGTGAAGATCACGAAGGAGGACATGAATAAACTCGTCATGAACTTTCTCGTCACCGAAGGCTATGTGGACGCCGCCGAGAAGTTCCGCGTTGAATCCGGCACCGAGCGTATCCTGTCAATTTTAATTAAAAATTGTTCTTTTGCGTATTTTGTTTTTGTGTTTGTTCTGGGCTTTCCTTTGCTTGTTCCTTTCGTAATTGTCAATCGTGTGATTCTGTTTTATTTTTCCTTATGAGTGATTAGCTGACGTTGACCTCGCCACAATAACTGATCGCATGGCTGTGAAGCAGGCTCTGCAATCTGGCAATGTGGAGGATGCTATCGAGAAAGTTAATGATTTGAATCCTACGGTAAAGCTCAAATTCTGTCATCGCACCTCGTTTAGGTGTTTGTTCTGTGGACCAATGTTTAACTGATTGTTTGTATAGAGAATTTTTGTTATTTGATCAGACAACTATTGGGATTATCCTACGAATGTAAATTTTGAACTTTCTGAAAAATTGATCTTTTGTGTGCTGATAGTCCTAATCTGTATCCTAGGAGTTGTCACCCTTGATAGCGAATCAGGGGAAATCATATACCTTTCAATTCATATGGAGCCCTAAATAGTTTTCTTCTTTCGTCATAGATGTATTATAACCAAAGGGGAGCCTTAGCGTAACGGTAAAGTTGCTACCATGTGACTTTGAGATCATAGGTATGAGTCGTGGAAACAACCTCTTGCAAAATGCAAGATAAGACTATGTATAATAAACCCAATGTGGCTTGACTGTCCCTGGGATCCTATATTGGCGAGAGCTTAATGCACCGGACTGCCCTTTATAGATGTGTTATAACTTCTTGCTCTGGGGCAGATATACTTATCAATTAAGTGTTATACAGACTCACATTTTTGCTGTTCACACTATGGAAACTCTAAGTTTCTAGTCCTTGTGTAACTTTGAATGTGAACGTCACGTCCAACGTGACTAACAATTCTACCATTAGATTAATGAATTGATTATGATTGAAAGTTCAAGGGATTGAGATACCAAACAAAACTATCACTATTTCATTTATATTGTTTGCTTAGAATTGA
Organism: Curcuma longa; assembly: GCF_044706935.1. NCBI lineage: Eukaryota > Viridiplantae > Streptophyta > Magnoliopsida > Zingiberales > Zingiberaceae > Curcuma > Curcuma longa. Next base: position 209,619 of record NW_027430657.1, on the reverse strand, counting down.
AAATGAGAAATACTCTGTTTATTTGTTTTTTTGTGTGTTTTTGAGATGTACATTTCATTTCCGCTCAACTTTTTTCTCTCTTTCCTTCCGAACAAGAGAAATCAATCACTTGGTTTCATTCTTTTCTTTTCTCTCTTGTTTCCATCCAAGTAAACACAAGATGAAAGTGATCTGAAAGATCTAGATATTACTGCTGATATAATCTCACATAGAGTTCCTTAGAAGAAAAAGGTCCAGTATAATAGACCTCAAAGTGTTGCGTATTACTACTTGTTTTTATTGTTGTTATATTTAAGTATATTTTCTATCAAAGGTGAATGTAAAATTCCTAGCAATGCTTTTTTTTGGCATATGTATTATTAAATAATAAACTAGGGCTTGTTGCAGAGATTGGGAGCTGATATCATGGCTTTAATTCTCTCATTTTGCTCAACATTATCAAAGATAACATTAAGTGAAGTGCAAGCAGGATTACTGTTTTTATGAGAGTCTTTAGTACTTTAAAGATAAGCATGAGATTTGTTGTTCATTCCTCATGTGTGAAGCTCAAGCGGAGAGATGCAGTCAAAATTAGTTCATATTGGTGTATTTACATCACAACTTAAGTAGACTACTGGGGAAGGATAAATGTTTTTTGTTTCTATCTTATTTTAACAAGAGTGTAGGATTGTTTGGAAACTATTTCATTATGTATTTACAAGTTACTTTGATCCTTCTTTCGCCATGAATGCCTACTTATCATGTCAACTCAAAATCATTTAGTAAACTGTATAAGGAATTTGTTTCCTTGTTCCTGACTTGGCATGTTTCGTTTTGCAGATTCTAGATACCAATCCTCAACTGTATTTCCATCTGCAGCAACAGAGATTGATTGAGTTGATTCGCAGTGGAAAGATAGAAGAGGCTCTAGAGTTTGCCCAGGAGGAGCTGGCTCCAAGAGGAGAAGAAAATGTATGCTCGTTTCAGTCTTATATAGAAATACTATCATCATTAAAGATCCTTGTGTTCCCATTGTCACCTACTTGGAGTATATATTATCGTTCTTACATTTGACCTTAAATTAACTTGTTCAGAGGAGTTTGTTCTTTTTTATTTGCATTTGGCCCTCTCATATAGGAAATTTTGGTGAAATTCATTCCTCTGAACCTTGCTGAGGTTGCTTCATTGGTCTCTTGTTTGGGTGGAAGTATATCTATGCTTCCTATGTGAAATCTCGAATGAAGTTTTTCGTTTCCTGTATTAGCTGACTGTGATTACAGAGGAAAAATATATTCTACTTAATCTTTATTTTGGTTTTGGCAGCAAAGTTTTCTTGAGGAGTTGGAGAAGACAGTTGCTCTCTTGGCGTTTGAAGATGTGAAAAATTGTCCTTATGGTGATCTTCTAGATGTGTCACAACGCTTGAAAACTGCAAGTGAGCTTAATGCTGCCATACTAACAAGCCAAAGTCATGAGAAAGGTAGGTGGTATTTATTTTTAACTTCTAGCTTTACAACTCCTTCCTATGAAATAAAGGTCTGCGCAAATATACTAACAACTAGCCAATTCAAATTTATGAGCCAAAATCTTATCCTTTATGATGAAAGCTCTATACTTATTTTAGATTCAGAAAAAAAATATTCAAAAGTTGCCAAAGAACCCAGGGAACTCTATTAAGGAATATTTTTAACAGAAGGTCGATCAGTAAGTGTAGATTGATGCTGGCTCTAGCAAATTCAATCATATAATCACCAACTAAAACAACAATTTGAATTCCTTGATCCATTTCCATTTTCTGTGATCAAATATGGTGTTTTTCAGTGCTATAAAATTTCTAACTTGACCTTAACAAGACTTGCTATTGTTTTGGCAGATCCAAAGCTTCCTAGCTTGCTGAAGATGTTGATATGGGCTCAGAATCAGCTGGATGAGAAGGCTGCTTATCCAAAAATAAACAATTTAACAACTGCAGCACTTGATGATCCAGCAGTTTGAACATGTAGAGCTTGCCATATTCTCAGCTACTAGTCCATGAATAGCTTCTGCATTCTATATGTTCGGCCGGTTGGAAGGCTCGGTTAGCTTTGCAGTTGGTAGACGTGTAAATTAGTGGTACCAGTCGATCGATCCGTTGTGGTTGCCCGTTTTATTTTGGATATTTAAGTTATCATTGAACTGTCATTGTCTTACCTGAATATTTATGTCAATTATCCTTTCAATTCCTGCTTTCCTCCTTTTAGTATCATCATCTCTGATTGTCTGTGCCTCAAGATAGATCACATGCCTCTTGGTGTACTATTGTAAAACAGAATCAGTACAAGGAGACAAACAACTCTGTAAGTTATCCTACTCCTGCAGTTTATCATACTGAAATTATAGTTTCAATTATCGTCTTGCTCAGCATCCTCCTACACACTTTTTTTTCCTTGCTTGAAAGCAAAGCAAGGAAGTTGATATACCAGATCCATGTGCACCTAGTTGGAGTATTTTGCTGATGAACTTGTCTATTTGGTGATGGCTTTGCCCAGAGGATTGGTAGATCAATGACTCCTGAATGCTCTCTCTTTAAGAAAATATTATCACTTAAATATTTAATAATTGTCTTTTAAGAAATAAAAGGTAATTATATCTTTTGCCACATTCATACAACCTTATAATAGTTGTTTTTGAAACAACACTATCCATTGTTAATATGCAATAAAAAAATAATTTTTAAAGTGTAATAAAATATAAATAAACATTTATGTCAATGAATGTTGTAATATAATTCATTAGCATTTAAATTTATTTATTTTATATTAAACAAATATAAATGCTCCCATCAAATTAGATATCAAACTTATTGGTCAATAATTCATTCATTCATTTAAAGCCATTCATGATCCTTCTGCAATAAAAAGTTGAAATATGTCTCTCCAGCAGTTTCATACGGTCGATCTCATGATTATCTGTGAAGATGTAAATCGAGAAGTTGCAGTTAATCACTACGGAGGAGAACATTATCTCGGTTTCGTTGAGATTTGACTCTTGTCTATTGCAGCAAGTCTGTCCCGCAGTAAATGCTTTGAGGACAAGCCATCCATGATCATTTCCACTAGTGGCCTTATACGATCGATTTCATGATTATTTATGAGGAGGTAAATCGGAGCCATCCATAACGATGTGTTATTAAAAAATAAAAAATAGAAAAAAACATGTGTTAAATGCAAAAGAGAGGAAAATAAACTTAAATGGCTCTTGGTGTGAAAAAATGGCACAGGGGGAAAGAAGGATATGAACGAAAGCAAGTTGGATTCTCAAAACAGAGCAATTATTTTATCTTTATCGATGCAAAATAAAGGAGTTGCATTTATGAGCAAGCAAACATTTTTCTTGTCAGATAAAACATTTGCGCTTGCCGCATTTATCGAAAGTGTATTTTGCCCCCTTTTTCTCTATTCCCCCTTTTCACCTCACGCGCCGGTGAACCCTAGACTCGCTTCCCTTTTCGCCATCTTCTCAGTTCTCAGGTAAATTTCGGTGCCCTCTTCTCCTCCCTGCCTTGCTTTGCCAGTGAGGAAGTTTTCTTTGTTTCTGAAACCGCAGCGCCAGTTTTTTCCTTTTCGTCGTCTGTTTTTCTGCGAGATTTTACCTTGTTTTTAGCATATGCGTTGTAAATGTCTCATCTTGGGACCTGGCAGTTCAAGCTTTACTGCGAATGCAGGCTGCAGGGATTTGTTGGGATTTCATTCTGCTGTTGGCCTATTTGTTGCTTGTGCGATCGGCTTTTGTCCTCAGGGTTTCTTCGGGGATGCTGCTTCTTTGCAGTTTTTTTTTTTAAAAAAAAACATATTTTTGCTTATTTTGCAGTTTTATTTGCATCTCTCATGCACTTGTTTTTTTTTCATGAAAGGGGGTTCGGCATTGGGCATTGGTAAGATGATGCATTGTGTTTGAGTGTTGGTCGATATCAGCATAAAAGTTACGATTTTTTACACTGATTGCTAAATCAGAATATAGGCTTCCATGGATGACGATGGTGGATTAGGCATCCGGAATTGGGGCTACTACGACCCACCATCAAAGGAAAACCTTGGGTTGCGGCTCATGCCTTCTCTGGTGGAGCGGGATGTGAAGCCAGTTGTGTCGAGTAGTGGGTTCATTCACAGGCATTGCAGTCTTCCAGAGCCATCACTTCCAATGGACTTTGTGAGAGATGGATGGTTTCACCATAGTAATGACAATGTGAAGAATGAATATGTGAGGGAAGGATGGATACACTATAACAATGACAATAGCAAGAACTTCCCTTTTTTGACAACAAACCATCAGCAGCACACCAGTTATAGTGTCCTCCCTGATCCCACCATAATGAACAATGTGCAAATGTTTCAACATTTGGAGCCACAGCCTAAGGAGGAGAAGGCTTTGATGAAACAGGAGACAGTAGAGGGAAATGAGCCTCCTTTGAAGAAGAGGTCTAGGGGTCGTCCACAGAAATCACCAAAGCCAAAGAAGCCCAAGAAAGCCGCAGCACCAAGAGATGGGGTTGCTAATGGCTCCATTTCACATGGAAAGGCTGGGAAGAAGAGCACAAGCATGGTCATTAATGGGATTGATTTTGATATCTCAAGAATTCCGACTCCAGTGTGCACTTGTACAGGAAAGCAACAACCATGCTACAAGTGGGGTATTGGAGGATGGCAATCAGCATGCTGCACAACTAGCATTTCTATGTATCCCCTTCCAATGAGCACCAAGAGAAGAGGGGCACGCATTGCCGGTAGAAAGATGAGCCAGGGTGCATTTAAGAAGGTACTGGAGAAGCTAGCTGGAGAAGGTTATAACCTTTCTAACCCAATTGACTTGAGGACATTCTGGGCCAAGCATGGCACTAACAAGTTTGTGACTATCAGGTAAAGATTTTGTTGGATAGGTTTATGAATCATTGCCTTTGCAATGGATCATTGCTTCTCTAATGTAGATTAATTTGTGTCCTGTGGAGATCCTTTGATATAACTTGAGTGTTCTTTTTTGTATTATTAGTCTTAACATGGTTTATGGGGCTTAGACACTCAGGTTATATCATCAAAGCTTGTAGCCTTTTGTGCGAGACAATGCACCCTAAGATGATCCTTTCACCTACTACATATAATTTTTTGCTCACTTGCTTCTTCTTGAGATTAAGCTTGTATGGCAGTGTACTAACAAGTGCTGTTTAATGTTTCTACTGTTTTTATGATGTTTTGAGTCATGTATGGGTGTATTTGATACTCTATATCTATACTTTTTATGATTAAGTTGTATTTGATCACTGTGGGAATTAATATGGTATAGCAATTAGATCTGTTCACAAACTTGATCTTAATTTTTACCGTCAGAACTCAAAATTGAAAGAATTCCTTCAACATATTAAAAATCTTAATTCATTGCTTATCAATTATGCTCAAAATTATAATTATTATAGATATTTTCATTTATGTTGTTTATAATGCAATATTTCATTTCATGAATTTTGAGTGTATATAATTTTTTCCTCTTTTTATTGATCAATGGTTCTTAGTTTGTGTCAACTAAAATATACATTTTGTCAAGAAATCAATGCTTTGGAATGCAGTTAGCATGCAATTAGTTGATTATTTAGTAGATTTGCATTTTGCTGTACATACTCAGTATCTAGTTAAAAATATTTAATTATTTTATATTATTTAAAACCTTCAATTTAATTGGTTGTAAAAGAATTTAATTAAACAATTCACGAAACCTGGTTTACATCTACCACATAGCATGAATTTTAAAGATACAAAGTTAACCCAAACCCATAATCACTTACCACTAACTAGAACATGTAGTGCCTGTACAATAAAGCTTCAATAATTGTTTTTTGAATTGCTAATTTTCTTAATCTATTTGCCAAATGCATTATTACTATAATCTTCATTGAAGCAGTTGCCATGCTCTCATTTTGTAAATCAGGTTGTGGTTTATTAGTTTCCAGTTTTGGTTAGATGAGTCTAGAACTCCATAGTTATGCAAATTTATTAGAATATGTAACTTTTGCAACAAAATTTCACCACAAGCTTATCTTTCCTAAAAATCAATTAACCATCCTTTGTTTTGTGTCACCACTATACACAGATCTGTCGCATGTATATTTCTTTAGATAGTATATTTGTTAAAACTGTATTATCTAGATCAGTAATGAAAGATTATTTCTGGATCTGCTAACCCGTTTTTCTGTTATTTCTGGCCTAGCTGCATGTTCACCTTGCCCTGATAAGCTTGCTAAACCATGCTGTACAATGGCCTGATTATCTAATTGTTAAAATTTTATTGGTTAGAAGTAGAAAAACTAAGGGAAAGAGTTTGAAGGAGGAAAACTCATCTGAATTCATCTTGACATCGTGCCAAAGCATTTTGGGTGCTGGCATAATATAGTGTTAAAATTGTACTATCCCAGCCTAGGATTAAAATTTAGCATGGAAGGAGACCAATGCTTACCTACTACTGCTCTGGAATAACTTCCCAACCAATGAGTCAACTGTATATAAATTGTTCCTATGTTCAGATTAAGTTGCTCTTATTTTAATATTTATTAATCAAATTTTTAATTAGTCATTGATCCTAAACATTAACACTAGTCCTTTGTTCTTCTTCCTATTTTTCTGCTTGTTTCTTATGCACATCTAGAACCATGGACCATTAAATCTTTTTATTTATTTATTTTTGTCTCCTCTGCTTTATGGTATTCTCACTACCAATGAACTCTATTAGGGCCATGATAACCAATATCAAGCCAAACGATTCCGATTCCAATTATCTCCTCTAAGCTCAGGCATTTGAGGTTTTTTTTTTTGTCTCATTAGAAGGGATACCCATCTCATATCTTCAGCTTCATATAGAAGAACGGGCAGACTTAGTATCTACATGATGTATCAACAATATGAATTTACTATAGCAACTCCACTAATATTCCACTCTACCTTAGAAGAGATATGAGATGTTTTTGTAACCCAATATTCTCTTGCATATGTCATGTATCTAGGTATTTTTTTTAATTTATGATCTGATGGTTGTTCATCTCAAGTAGGATGAACTTGCTATATATCATCCTATCACCTTGGATCCTAGAGTTCTACTTGAAGAGTTTCAAACAACTGAAAACTTTTCTAGCCTTGATGATTTGCACAATATTGTTTGATCACACTTGTGGTTGCTACAGTAGTATCTATGTTGAATTCCTTGGCTTTAGTGCTTCATGCTTCACCTGCATCTGTGTCTTATGGCCTACACAACCCCATTGAAGCAGTCTTGCTACTGAATGAATTTATTGATTATGGAGGGTGTGGTGGTGGTCACAAACACATTCATTTTCTAAAATAAAGGAGTTTGTTAGTCTTTTGCTTTCACTTACCATGATCAGAGCAAAACATGTGAACTTGCAATGAGCATTGTGTATTTTTCCCTTCTAATACTCATGCCTCTCTTTGCTCTAATTCACTTTGATATTTGAGATCCAAGTTATGTCTCTAGCAATGGTGGTTCTTAATATATATATTTCTTTCATTGATTACTATTCTCATACGACACAAAATACTTAACTCGGACTTGTTTGGAAGTGTTTGATATATTCATTTTTTCCTTTTTTTAATTAATAACTTTAGATCCACACTCTGAATCTTTGTTAGTTACTTTGATACCCAAAAGGTTTTCTGGTGTTATGATTCCCCATCGCTTCCTTCATATGTCTATACTAAGGCCAGATTCTTTGATACTACACTGTATTTCTTGGAGTTTTTGCCATCTCTGCTTGACTCCATGTCGCTTCCACCTCCAGCTTAAAGTTCATCTCTCTGCCAGATCCATCCAATGCATCACTTTGTAGCAAATTATCAGGAACAAAATCTGATAAAACAGAGAACGAGTACATGCATCATGCTTATGCTGCTTGAGTTGATTAATATTTTACTCAGTTGGAGGGCTCTATAGAGGCATTTATAGATGTGAACTGAATGTTTTAGTCTTTTCTTTGGGTTTTCCTTCAAATATTTTAGCAATGGCCTTCACCTTTTTTAGAATTTGTTAACTGACTTTTCTAATGCAGCTGAAAATCCATCAAACTTATGGATTTTTTCTCGTTTATAAACACTTCCCTTCTCGCTTGCAATTTTGAAATCGTGTGTCTCTTGTGGATATTCTAACATCTTGAACGAGTTATCTTCTTTGATTGGATCCTTACCAAAAAGTATTCTTGTGTGGTTTGGATCTAGAGCTCCACTTTCTCATTATTTAGATCCATAATAGTTGACATCCTTTATGTGCTTGGATAGCTTTTATCTTAACAATTCTGGTAGCTGCTATGCATTGCAATACCAAGACCTTGATCATTTTGTTTCTTTCTTTTCTTCTTCTTTAATAAAAAAATAGAATCTGTCTACTCCAGTGGTCTCACACGGTCGGTCTCATAATCATCTGTGAAAAGGTAAATCGAAAAGTTACAGTTATTCACAACGGAGGAGGGCATTATTTTGACTTTGTTGAGATTTAAATCCTTGTCTACTTTAACAATTTTGTTTTGTCGTAACTAATTCAACTATGCTTTGTGGGCGTTTTTGTTTCTTTCAATCTTGCCTTAACAGTGAATGATTTCAGTAGGGGAGCAAACGAATCAAACTGAGTTGAATAGTATAAAAGTATTGATATTTTAGTTCGAGTTTAAAAAATATATATACGATATTTAAATTTGATTTAAAGTTTAAAAATATAAATAATTTTGATTCGAATTCGATTCCAATTGATAGATTAGATTATCTACTCTTGCATGTGGTAAGCATTTGCCAAACGATATGGTCCACTTAAAATGACCTCCAACCTGTTCTCCATCTCAAGTTTTGCTGTCGCAAGATCTTGATAACACCATTGAAGTTGGAGACAGTTACTGAACAGCTGCAGGTCATCAATTGTTTGGGGAGATATTTGATAGATAATTCATGGCCATTGAGTGAGAAAGGACAGGAATGATGATGCGAGGCCAAGTTTTGGTCTCACTCCACTCCAAGGGAAACATTCCAAAGGAATTGGAAGAAAGTCGCCGTCAATCTTTTTCTTATTTTATTTGATAATTTAAATATTTAATTTTTATTGTCTAATTAATTTTTAAAATGATCCATCTGATCTTATAAAAATTTTTTTATTAATCATTAAAATAAATTTAAAAAATATAAAATAATTTGATATTCACAATCGAACTTTGCAGTAATCGATCACATTGAATAAATACCTTTATTAAAAATTGATCGTCACACGAGGGGAAAAAAAGTTACTGTATTGATTGCAATTTCTCTCTTTATTTTCTGATTATTTTCTTATTTTTTATACATAATTTATCTGCTCTTTACCAAACTTTAAGGTAATGATTATTATTTACAATCCTAATATAATTTTTAAAAATTATTACTATGATACACTATTAAAATTTGATCGAGAATTTAAATAAAATATTATCAAGTCCAAAATAGGATTGAAATATTCGGGATAGAAATAGAAATAATAAGATTAAATTCTTTCAATAATATTTTCTATATTTACATAAAGTCCTTCGGCTCATGAAAAATTGGAGGGGGAAAAAATACTTCCTTGACATGGATGAATTAATCTACTCATGAGAAAAATTTAGCTAGAGCTCTTCGGCTCATCAACATCGACAATGAAGATTCCTCGCACCGGTCGATGGTCAGAGAGTCTTAACTCGCAACGATCATATCGTTCTTGGTTTATCCCCTCGCCGCGCCATAGAATTCTATCGCACCTATTGAATCATTGCGAGAAAATATATAATTTTCTTTTAGTCTCAACTAGAACCGTGTGAATTGAAGTCACTCAAAACTGTTTAATTGGTTGAGACTCACCAAGCCGGGGCTCGACATTTCCCGCTCTTTTTAGTTCGAACGCATCCGTAATATTTGTCCGAGTTCAAATAATATTTGTAGGTGGGGAAGAACGTTATGGCACCTTCTTGCCAATCTTCAAACACCTTCCCCTTGGAGACCTCCATTCTTAGCTATACAACTCGATTCATTACAAGATTTTAAGAATATATAAAGAGAAATATATTCAAACTAGCTACCTGATCCTTCTGCAACAAAATGCTCCAGCGATTTTGCTCCACTAAGGATCTCGTGGAGGCATTAGGCAAGGAGATTCGATAGTTCAAGTCGCCAAACAAGAACACTCGACTATAGAGAAAGTTAAGTTAGATTTGAATAATCATCAAAACACTGGAACAAGAAACTCTAATCCTTCTTAAAATGGTTGGATTTTCCCTTACTCATGATCAGTAATCTTCTGTGGCAAGTCGAGAGAGGAGGAGGAGAGGAGGGGAAGGTGGTCCTCGAGAGGATCTCCATGGCGTTTGTGTTCCTCTTCAGCTCGTCTCCTTCTTTGCCTCCTGAGGCGAAGTGACAGCAAGCAAAGCAGAAACTCGTCCCGTGCAGCAAGAATCTAATCGAGATCGATCCCTGAAATGCAGGCATCAAATTTCAGGAAGAATAAGTTCGCGTGATCGATCTATTAAGCAGCAGGCAGACCTTGTTTCCGAGGCATCCCATGACACCGCAGCCGACGCAGGCGATGCTCCGGTGGCTGATGCATCGCCGGAGGTCACTTCTCGCCCACACCGACACGAGAATCCCCACCATCTGCTCGCTCGCCACGCACTCGAATTCTCCTGCGGCTTCTTCTTCCTTCGTCATCGGGTGCACCTTTTGCTTCCCTTCCTGTAGTTTGGACGATGGCAGTTCGTTCAATGCCTTCCTTATCAGTGAGCTCCACCTCTCGAGGACCCTTCTCTTCTTCCGGCCCAACACGTTCCTCGCATTCAGTGGCACGATCTCTTGAAATCTTCTTCCAAAAGAAAATCGATAACTTTTTGCAAGAGATCAACAAAGAGAGTTAACTGATGGGAATGAATGAATGAATGAATAAATACCCGAGAATATAGATGTCATAGTAGCCATTCTTGATGTCCAGCCATTCCTCCAACTCGGCATCATCTGATTCTGATGGGAGCAGGCCTCCGACATTCCAAGTGCTGACGAACAATCTAGACGAAGAAAGATGAGAGTTAAGGGAGAACGATCGATCGATCGAATTCCCAGATCAAAAATATATATATATACCTGTATGTTCTCTTTAGGCTGATCGAGGAGCAACTGCCTTCCATGAGGGAGGAAGCTTTATTTGTTGCAGGAGATTTCGAAGTGAAACAGGAGATTTATAGATGAATCAAGAGATCAAAGAAAGTGGAAAACAGGCAGAAGCTTCTGTGATGAGGCTCTTTTTGGAAGGGACAACAAGTCTGGGACAGGGACTGCATGTCCCAACTTGCATGAATTGTTTATTATGATCATGATGATGCATGTTCGCAGTAATTCTTCAAAATCCTTTTCTTTTTTGCTTTGCTCAGGAAAGTGAGAGGTTGGCTGCGATAAGACCAAGCTGGGAGAAGAAGATATAGATAGCCATTTAATGAACCTTTAGGAAGGCTTATTTGGTCCCCTTAGAACATGTTCGTTTCTGACAAATATAAAGAAGAATGGATGCTCATAAAGGTGAAAGAAACCAGTGCAAGTTGAATAAAGATGGGCACAGCATGCGATGCTGATGGAGGTAAAACCGATTGATCTTGAAAAATGATCGAACAATCGAATTCAGTATAAAAAATTTCTATTCATGAAGAATACTGTTAAAAAAGAACATGTACCTATCAATTTTTAATCCTGAGAAGGATTGATATGACTCCATCGAAATTTTCTATCGACGGATAAATTAAAAAGTAAAGATGACAGTCCAATTTAACCGTCAATATTCTTGAATCCACTATCTAATTGAAAAAAAAATTCTTATAAATTCATAATAGTTAAATTTTGAATTTCATATGCCTGAATCTGAGATCCTGATATTATAAAATGAAAATATCTATATTGATATGAGATATTTTGGTAAAGTTCAAAAATAAAATCATAAGGACATAAACCCAAATGGGACAATATCATACCGTTTTGGATATATTTGTGGATTCCATCGGACCTTAACAGTGATATCAAAGTAGATCTATGTGGTGTCATGTGAGGATCCCTCATAAAGGAATGATTGGAAGACTCCTAGTAAGGAGTCCGTTGGGACCGTTAAGGGGGTTGATACGTTGGGACCTAACCAATAAGGGGTCCGTTGGTCATCCGTTGGAACCCGAACCAGTAAAAGGTCCGTTGGAATTGTTAAGGAGGTGAGTCTGTTGAAATCCAAACCAGTAAAAGATCTGTTGAGACTGTTAAAGGAACAAGTCCGTTGGGACCCAAATCAGGAAGAGATCCGTTGGGATCATTAGGAGGGACTCTCAGTAGTCCTTTATTTGAGGGATAGATTGTTAGGATACAATTAAAGTTCCATATTAAAAATACATAGAAAATATATTTGAATTATAAGATGAATATATCTATATTAAAATGAGGCATTTTGGATAAAATTTAAAAATAAAATCATGAGAATGTGAGTCTAAAATGAATATAATACCATTTTATATCTATCAAATCTAACATAATTGAACAAATCTAACTATTATTCCCGAGACAACATGTACCTATCGTGTCCATTGGGTATCTACCCGAGACAACATGTACCTATCGTGTTCATTGGGTATCTAGTACTATTACTGATTCAGCAAAAAGCATCAAATTCGTAAAGAGAAAAGGCTGGAACAACTAAATGAAAAGTTTGTTTATCTTAGTTTAAATGAAAATTTTTGACTTACAAATAAATAAAGTTAAGTAATTTTTTTTATAAACTTACAAATAAATTTATAATATCAAACATATTAATCAACTAAATACATAAATTTTAAACAATCTAACAAATTCAATAACATCTAAACAAAAAAAAAAGATCAACTATCAAGTTCGAAAACCCATGTCAATTCCTCAGTTATATTATAAAATAAACTTTAACAATATAAAATCTAGAGGAAGTAAAATAATGACTACAGACGTTAGATGATCTGATGAGGATCCAGGTTAATTCTATCTGTTGTATTTAAAAATTAGCTAGATAACGATTTCCATATCTGAACTTGGTTGTTTCCCAGCCGACCTCTTTCACTCGTGACATCATTCATATCTGTTCCTTGCCCTTTCTCTTCCAACACTTCCTGTCTGCCTCTTCCTGTACATCCTAAAAAACAATATCCTGAACTCGTCTTGCCTCTGCTGGCAGGGAAGAGCACAAATGCTAAGAAATTGACCGGGCTTTATACAAAAGAGTTGCATCGATACAATAAAACAATAGGACAAAGGGATCGAAAGGAAAAGCAACAATGGAAAATTTGGATGTGAAATGCAAAGAATTCCTTGTAATGGTTACTCCATCATCCATTCCCTGGCAATCAATCAAGAACTCAATTAGATCAATGAAAAAAGCAAACTCGACGCTAGGGCTCGGACGATATGAATGATGGCTTTGGCATGATAGGCATTGGACGTAGCCGAGGTTGAGTTGGAGGAAGGTGCCAGTGATGTGCCATTCAGAATTGTGCTGTTCCGCCCGCCGCTGCAAGGAACAAGTAGGAATTAACTATTTATATGCTTGATCTGTCGAGTTATTGCAGTATCATTGTGCTTTTAGCTACAGATTATTAAAAAAATTTGATATTTGTATTCACTAATACACGTACCTTCCAGAGAATAAACAAGAATCATGGCCTGCAAAAGGAAAAAAAAAGAAGCAGATGTTAGAAATGTAGCTGAAATGATGCCACAAAAGCAAGTGCTATGAAATAAACTTACAGTTTTAACTGCATTGCATCAGAAACTTTCACAAGGTAAAAAAAACACTCGTTTTAATTTTTAAGCAAAAGCTCCGCCTACCTTTCTCATTTTGCCCTTCTCCGTCCCGTGTATTAGCGGTGAATGGCAAAAGAGGGAACACAGGGCAAAATGGGAAAAAGAAAATAAATAGCATTATGCAAAACACTGTGGCCAACAAAATCAAAACTAGACTTGTAATAGTAAACTCAATATTTTTGTAAAAATATAAGAGGTGTTTAGTAAATCATAATAAATTGATATTCTTCTAAATTATTTAATATAATACACATTTTTCCATAAAAAATATCTATAAAACACCTTAGTCCAAACATTTAAAGGTGAAAATTTTATATATTGAGCCCGATTCAATTTAAAAATGGACACAACCAAACAATGTCACCTTTACAAAAGATCTTCAACAAAATGGCTTTGTTGTAATATTGAAGTTATACTTTATTAATTCTTCGTGTTATAGTAAAAAATTTCTTGTGGCAAAAAGATGATAACGTTCACCCCAATCGCCTTGCAATATCGGTCCCAAGGCGATTTGAAGGGAGGTAAATCATAATGACTGAACAACCTTTTTAAGTGGGAGGAATTTTATTCCCTAAAGAATTGCTCCCCGGAAGATTCGACCCATGCTCTCCTTTTATGACAATCTATCACCTGAGTATAAACTTAACTAAGTTTGAAAATTTCTTATTTTCAAGCACGATGGCCCAAAATCTATCAAACATGAGTTATATCAAAAATATTTTTCCAACAATTTTATTTTACAATTTCTTTTTTTTTTAAAAAAAAACACAACTACACCCTAAACCTACCATATATATTTTTTATTATTGAGATCTCATTTTCATGAAATGCCAAAAAATACCCTAAAATATTTCTTGAATATTATCTGGTGTTTAGCTAATTGCCCTAAACCTACCATATATATTTTTTATAATTGAGATCTCATTTTCATGAAATACCAAAAATTACCCTAAATATTTCTTGAATATTATCTAGTGACCAACCGATACACAAAACACTACTGGTGGCCTCAAAGCATCACTGGCGACCAAGACATTGAAAATTAATTAAATAAAAAATTGTCAAAAGGACTTAAAACTCTTAACTCCTCCAACTATTAAATCTAACCCCTTTAACCCAAAGGCGTGATTGATTTGATTAAAAATTGATATAAAAAATATAATATATTGTTAAACAATACTTTAACCATATATAATTCAATTTTGAATTAAAAATTATTAATTGATATCCATTCTTACTTATAGACACTTCATTGAACCTCAATAATGTCCAACAGTCATTTTATATATTTTCTTTTATATACAAAACCTTGTGATCTAAATAAATGTATTGTTTTCAATTATGGTCAAAGGTTTTAAGTACCCAACCATATTTTCACTTAAATATAGATTTGTGCTTATCTTGATCATCCATACCGAAGAGTATTATTCATCTAATAGAAAAATTGGATGCCTAGAACCCTAATCTCAAAAAAGTTCCAAACTAGTAAGGATTTGAAGTCTCATGGACTTTTAAACATTTCGAATCCAAGTTCTTTATAACCATTTTTTCTATGCAGTTTCTTCTATTCAAATTTTTATAGTAGTTCTTCTCTCTATTTTGCCACCATTTCATTATCTGGTATCTCAATTTTGGCAAATAATCAAAACTAATCATTTAGATCACAATAATCATTAATGACTCTCATTTGGTATCCCTGGCCAAAATATAATTTTGGGTTCAATATAAGATTAGAATCTAAACTAGATAGTCCAATAATGATCATTATCAAATATTATGATTTAATGTTTAGCTTTGAGTGCACAATTAATGATTTTAGACATCTAACTATGTTTTTGTGTACTAAATACATCATGAGGTAATCTAACCAATGTTATACATTTTTTTACTATTTGGTGTCAATTGTCACAATATAGTTTGTTAAAAGACTAGTTGCATGCTAAGTATCACCTACAAAATAGGCACACTCAACATCCTGCTCTAACTAAGAAAAAGTAGTGAGTGGAGGGAGAGCAACAAGAGTATGTCAATAAGGAAGATCTTAATCTCAATGATGCAAGATTAATCTAGCAACCCAAGGCCTCATAGGGAGTCCATATTAGGTCAATCCATCAAATGCGTATCCAAACAATTTATAATTTCTTTTTTAAATTGAGAAGTTCTTTAATTTTTTTGTTATTTCTTAATATTTATATTTTTTAATTAATTAAAAATAAGGCCAAGTCTAAACCCTGATTGTCTCGGACAAGATTGAAAATGAGCCCAAGCACACACTTATTGGCACCCCCATTGTTATGACTACTATTTTCACAATTTGGTAATAAGCCTTCTATCTTATTGTCAATTATTTATTCTTGAAATTTAGCTTTTCCAAGTTCTAGAAAAAATAAATGTGGGAACATGATAGAAACATAGTAAAAGAATATAGTGGATGAGTTGAGGTGTAATTGTCATGAGTCTAATCTAATCCAACATGTGTGGAAATCTCACCTCTCCTTACTTCATGTCCTCTTCAACATGCTCCCTTAAGTTTAACATTTTAGACGTCAAGAACTCTAATACCATGTTAAAAACCTAAAATAGAATTCAATCCAACACAAATGAGACTGATTGTTGAACTCAATCCACAGTGTTTGATAGGGTATCCCTTAAAATTTAAGCATTTATAATAATTTCATCTCCTCCTAATGGATTTATTTTATCCTCTTTCTTTCTATAGTTGCCCCTAAGCCCTAAAACCCTGTCACCTCTATCATTGAAGAATTAAGATTAGATCAAGATAAAATTATTCCTTGTCAAAATTATTCCAAGAAACAAGTATATCCTCAATTTGTCAATATCTAAAATTAAGGGAATTTAATCACTAAATTCTGAAAAACTAATATCTACATTTCAGGGTATTCGACAAATTAAAGAGCTAATTCATCAAGCAAATACGAAGGTAAATGGAGAATAGAAAAGATGTTGTGCAGCTTACTTGGATCTGTTGTGGTAATGGCAGCAACCCCACTGAAGTAGCAACTACCGGCCACCATCCCCATCCCATGGTAGTACTCATTAAATGCATAAGAAGCGTGCCCATCCACTGTATCAGGATCATAGCAGGGCTTCCCCTGGAGTAAGTCCGAGCAATCTACCTTTCCAGGCCCACACGCCCAGTCGAGCGCCGCCTGCAGCAGCTTCGTGTCCGCACCTTCCTTCGCCACGCAAAAAGTCTGATTCGTAGTATCGTTTGCCAGCAGCACCCCGGACCCCGCCAGATGCAGATTGTACGCCGGCACGCCAGTGGCGTCAAACAGCCCCCAGAACTTCTCCGATGTCGCCCCCGGCAGAAGATCCTCATCGTAGAGCTCGTAGATGTAGGTAGGCACCGAAATCCCCGGGTGTTTGGGCGTGCCAGTGCTGTTCAGCACATGGCGGATGAGGTTGCTGTTGAAGGTGTCGGCATTGTCGACGGTGGCGTCGGGCTCCGTGGTCGGGTCGCCCTTGTGCGGCCAACCAGACTCCATAACGACCACCGGTAGATTGGTCATGTTGAGGTAGGCCATGGCGAAGTAGGCGGCGTCAACCACCGCGTCGAACACATTGGTGTAATGTAGAAGAGTATTGGCGTCGACAGCCTCCTTGTTCGGCGGGAGCGGGCGGAAGAGTGCATAGTCCAATGGAATGATCCCATTGGACTGCAGGTAGTCGTAATAAGGGTAGACGTTGAGCATGAGGTAGGAGTCAGTGGACCGGAGGAACTTGAGCATGGGAACGATAACGGGGTCGAAGGTGCGGTTGAAGAATGCCTGAGATGGGGGGAAGGAGTCGAGGATGATGGAGGAAGAATGCGGAGTGGAGACCTTGATAACGCCGTCGAGATTGGCGGCGACGAGGGCAGAGTGGATATAGCGGAGTGCGGGGACAAGGAGGGGAGCAGCATTGGGGAGGGCGGTCAGAACCTCGGAGCCGACGGAGACAGCTGTGATATTGACGGCGGGGACGTGAGCGACGACGTTGCGCGCGACCCAGTTGGCGGCGGTTGCGTTCGACTGACCGACAGCTAGGAGCTGCTCGTTGGGGACAGAGACGACGACGCTGATGCCTGTATTGGCCAGGGCGGCCAGCATCGCCGGATCGGCGTCGTAGAGGCGGACGTGCCGGATCTGCTGCGACTTCAAAAGCGCCGCCACCATCGTCGGCGACGGCATGTTCGACACCGCCGTCCCGACGTTCACGCCGATGTACGCACCTGAGGGATAAAGTGCAGGTTAGTGGACAAAGCAAATCTCTGCTATATTACGCATGACGGAAAAAGTGGTAAGCACGGCCATGTCTGGATTGGACTCACGCGGCCCATAGGCCCGTCAAATATTTTTTAAAAATAAACTGTAAAAAATATATTAAAAATATTAGTAATATATTTATAATAAATGAAAATAGGAATTAAAAAATTTTTGAACTGAAAATAATATTTTATTTTTATGGTTAAGTTCCCAACAAAATGGCTATGACATAACATCCCATTTGGGCCGGGGCCGGGGCCTGGCCCAGGTACGGCCGTTAGCAGCTCTGCAAGCAGCAGGGACAGCTGAGGAGCTGCCAGTGGAGCCATGTGAAAGGAGAAACAAGGCGGTACAAGTCCTACGTGCCTATAAAAAAAATAATTTCTTTTAAAAAAAATAAGCTAAAAATTTTCAATAGTAGTGACAGGAAGAAGAAGCGGCAGCAAAAATTTTGATAAATATTTTAAGGAAATGGAAAAACGCACCGACGAATTATAAAAAACAAGAGGTACTGGCCGAGATTCTTGACGGGTCGCGTGATTATAGAACAAATACAAAGTAGAGAATAATAAGAAAAAAAACCTAGCAAACCAGACACTAATCCCCACCAAAAGTTGGTAAGCTCGAACCATATCATCTGAGAATGTGAAAGTATAAGAGGGGGACGATCGAGCAAATAGGAGAGTTGGAAAGTTCAACCTGAAGCCCAGAACACCCTAATCGAATAGAATGAAAGACCGACTCACCTTCGTCGGCGAGGACGGCTACGAGGGCGAGGAAGATGAGCAGAAGACGCAGTGTCAACGATTTCATCCCTTCTAAGCAACCGATCGTTCGTATCCGGCGGAGGAATCCGGTGGCAGGCGGGAGGAACGGATAGATCTGGAGGAGCAGAACGGAAGAGAGAAGTGGAGTGGTGCGAAGCGAAAAGGGCGTGCGAAGGCGACCAACGGCGGGGGAAGGGAATAATGGAACTGCGTGGCCTTTTATAGAAAGGCGAGGAGGGTGGGCCCGGATTCAGTGCTCTCTGATCGCGTGCCGTACGACGGAGCCGATCCTACGGCCAGCGATGCTCGATTGAATACTAAAGAAGGGAAAGGAAGAATCGACCGTCCAAATGTTTTAGGGGTGAGGTGGCAGCAACGGTCATATTTGGAGCAGTGTGAGGAGCACAGCTTTTGGCGGTGTCGTTTTCTCCTGTTTGTAACCTTTGTTGGCTCGCCGTACTACGAGCCTTAACATCTCTCTCCTCCCCGCACTGGTCCAGAGCCATCGATCATCGATCACGGATCACGAGGCGTTTGCACAAATCTCAAGGAAACCTGGAAAAATGTCCGGCTCGCAGAAGAAACAAACATACAATTCTTCGCTTACTGTGATTTTCTTCACCCGGCTGCACACCCCGGGGATTGGATAAGTAACGTGGGCTCCATTTATGACCGTTGTTATTAGGTACTTCTACAACACTCGTGCTTTGCATGCTCATAATAAGACGTTGAGAAAATTAAGCATGCAAGAAAACACTTCACTTGTTTAACCTCCATTGCTACCTCTAAATGCACATCCAATGTTTTGACACAAGATCAAAGCTCGTTCGCTAACAAACTCAAATAAATTCATTGATAACGATATCACAAATCACCACTACCAAGACAACAGAGGGGGGTTCAGATAAACAAAAATTCTCATGAATCGTTCAAATTTAATATATATTGTGGGGTGGAAAAGGATGGCTAGCTTTATCAAAACACGGGGTTTGATGAAGTTAAAACAAGTGGTGGAATATGACTCTGGAACTCACCGTCTCCTCATGCCTCTTCCGCCGCGGCCACGGAAAGCTGCTCCGCCGCGACCACGCCCAGCCATTGCACTTGCAGCAGCTTCACCTTGAGCACTCTCCGACTGATAATCGCAGGTGAAAGCAAACCAATAAGCATTAAGAAAAATAACAAGAGGACGAATCCACATTAGCATATAGTATCAATGCAAATTCATAGGCAGTGATAAATGTATCGCCGCGGGTTAAGCAGAGCATCAAATAGTTAGCATCAACCATCTATGTTAAACTTAAAAATCTATGGCAAAGGATGTTTAAAGCACGCGGATGCCTCTCCAGAGGTGTCTCTGATAACAACCTTGAAGATATCGTGGTGGTTACAGAAGTATATTTCATCTATTTATGTTCCACCAATATTTGGTTTATGACTAAATAATACATGTGTGCTGATGTTATTGTTAGATTAAATAGGACTAACATATCTTATATTTTGCTATGAAATACTGGAATAATATGGATATTACATGCTGACAGTGCTATTGGATGCTCTAAAAAGGACTGCCATATATTATAAATTGCTAGGCAATACTAGAGAATAATATGGATAATGCTCTAAAGATAAAGTGCAACTGTCATTAAATTATATAGATAGGCTATCACAAAAACCATGTAAGAGTGAACAGGGCAAAAAAATTGATGAGTGATGACATGATCTATGTTGGCAATACTAGAAAGTATAATCATTAGAGATCGACAAGTTGTTAGCTGACAAACCATTTAAAACAAAAACAAACGAGTAGATATTGTCGCTTGATACATTGTCACTGAGGAATATCTAACTGCAAGTTATTTCGCACACACAGAAGAACCATGAGACTTTTAGAATGGGGATACTATGAATAATGTCACATGTTGCAAAATCATATTTAAGATGGTAAGACCCAGCACCAAAAAAACGATAATAATAATTACAAGAGCTCAGGAACTCAATTAAGAAGTTTACTCCATCAGACCAACGCAGATGCTACAAACTAACTGTAGTAGGACCTCAAGTGAAACATGAAAGGGTTATTTTTTTAAAAAAATGTTTTTATGATAAATAAAATTGTACCTTGGGATTTTTAACTGTCTCATCCACACTTAAGATAAGACAACAAGCTTCTGTTGCAGCATTTATAGCATTGATCTGCAATTCATATCTTGAGTCAGTATAAACACTAATATCCACCAAATAACTTGGACACGAGCGGAAGTTTTAAAAATTAATATTACTTTCACAACTGCAGGCTCCCATACAAAGTTAGCCAAAGAATCTGCAATTCCACCAGTATTAATGTCCACACCATAATTTGCACCTTCCCCTGTTATAGTCATTTCAACAAATGTTACAGGGAAAGAAAAAAGGAAAATCAAATGCTCTCATTTACAGGAGGAAGCTAACCAGATGCATGTTTCTGTCTTAGTTTGTTCAGTACGTCTGTAGAATCAAATCCAGCATTGTCACAAAGTTGACGTGGAATGATCTGTAAATTTAAATAAATAAAATTCAAAATTGGTCATTAAAATGTAGCAAACCTACCAAATAGACAACACATTCATAAAAGATCCACTCTTTAAGATTGCTTAGGACACAATTATAGCCCTTTGAAAGATGAACATCAGATAAATAACCAATTTGTTTTTTATTATTCAAATCAAGAAGTAAAAACAACGATCATTCTCTTAAAATTTCCTAACGAGAACTCCTTCATAATACCTTAAATCCTACCACACTATCAAATATCATTCTAAGTATAATTTGGATTGTTAACACTATTAATGGAGGTAAAGATAAAGGAATGGAATATAGCCTCACATTGCAAAGTGGCCTTCTTAAGCATATTTAAATATCAAGAAGTTGCCCACCTATGTGCCATGACATTTTTTTATTTGGATTGGTCTCAGGCATTACCATGAAGTTGGGTTTCTCCCCTTTAGCGATGATAGACCTTAGAGGAAATGATAGAAGGCATGTCAAAGGTTGAGCCTCCACCCTTTGGTCTCACATTGCTGGGTGAGGCTTTTAAGCATGCCAGCATATCAAAGATCACCCAATTAAGTGCCTTCTTGAGCTTGAACACATATTATCACTTCATAAAGTTTCTTTCATAAGAACAATGACATTCCCACTATTTAGCATCCAGATTAATCAATGAATTATTCTCTTCGATTTTCAAATCCAAGACAAGAAATAAATAATTATTTCTTCAATTTGTAAATCCAAGACAAGAGAAGAAAATGTATTTACTGTGATGTGAATCCTGGTCACTTAAATGGTATTGGATTCGTTACAATTTTTTATAGTAAGTATCGAATTTGATTTGATTTGATTGACTTAAAAAGGTCTGATAGAGTCATTAGATGATTATTGTTGATGAGTTTAACAAAGAAAATCAAATAATTATATTGCTGTAATGAAGGATAGGTAAGAAAAAAAGAGTAACTAGCGTTAGAGCTACTAAGGGTGTAAAAAAATTTATTATTTTCTTCTATTCAAATCTAATCAGAATTAAGCGGAGATGCTGCACCTATTACACACAAGTTAACGTTAACGCTCTACCCCATTTCAAATGTTGCCAAATGATGGATTTAAATTGCAGGTTTCCATGGGTTCTTCTGTCAACTGATTATGTATAAGTGAATAATGTACATCTTTCATAAGCTTATTTCTTACACAAAAAGTCAAAATAAAGAAACTGAAACCACTGTTGCCATGGAGAAGCTAAACCTGTAAGATAGCATACTATTTTTGGTTGACCTATAAGAATGCTAAATTCACAATAGCAGGAACTACATCTGTTCCTCGTGTCTTCATGGTGGAAAAGTAACAAAGCAAACAGACATGCATTTTTATATCAAGAACACATGGTGAATACGTTCATGACAATCACATGGTACTAAAGTCTACGCTCTGTAGCTCCTATAGCAAAGAGGCATTTTGACAAATAAAATTTCAATAGCATTACCCATTACCTTTTTTAAAAAAATTGAGAAGAAAAGCACTACAGCCAAAAAAAGTGCAAAGGAAATGCAAAAGCAATCCTCACGCATCATTGTGATATTGTAAAAATATTCAACAGAAAGATAGAAAGCGTGATGTTCAAAACATAAAGGAAATAGATACCAAGATACAAATGTAAGCCTACATACCTTGTCTAATTGTTCAGAGTTCTAATAAAAGGATAAGAAATAATTCATATAAAATCAGAAATTAACAATTATTGAAAGCATGTGATAAATAGATAGAAGCACAAATACCATCAAGTATTTAAATGAATGGTAAATAAGTACACACAGTCATCTACCTCAAGAGCTTTGGCAAATGAATTAATAAACAGCTGTGACTTCCCAGCTATTGTACGGGCATGCACCCTTAAATACCGGCTTAGTTCCATCTGCCAGTAATGGCAAAAAAAAAATTACAATATAGAACAAGCAAGAGAAGAAATAACAAAGGTTAATTATAGAAAATTACATCAATAGCACCACCACCAGGCACAATGGTAGAGTTCTTTAAAGCTCTCCTAACTATCATAATGGCATCATGAAGGCTCCTTTCTGCTTCTTCAATGAACTGAACAGGATACAATAAAATTTCACATTAGAATAACAACAACAATAATAAGTCATGACTCATGACTATTTTGGGTTGGATATAAGGATCTTAAACCACATTCATCATTGACTCTATGTAAGGCTACATGGATCTTATCAAGCCACTGAACCCTATAGACAGATTATTCCATTATAACTTTGTTAACACAAGCCTTTTTGAGCAACAAACCTGATCTGCACCACCTCTGAGAACAATGGTTGCAGTCTGACCAGAAGGACAACCATTAAAAATGTTAAACCGTTCATTTCCAACTTGTCGTTCTTCAAATACTTCACAGGACCCAAGTACCTTTTGACAGAAAGACAATGAGCAATATGAAATGATACTGAACAAAAATTTTTTATTCAACAATCAAATAGGCGGATAAGAATAAGCTAGGTACAACATATCAGAATGGAGTAAGCACGAGCTAAACCTCATCAATAACATTGTTCACAGAGGTCTGAACAGTTCCACCCGTTGCAGCAGCAACACGTTGTAAATCTTCCTCCGTGACACGACCAGCACAGAAAATATCCCGATCAGCAAAATACTGCACAGAGGTCAATTGTTATGCTCCAAAAACACAATTATATGAGTAGTATAGTAACTTACAACTGAATAAATTACCTGAGTCGCAAGATCACCAATTGCTAATCTAGATAGAACAATTTTTGCTCCACTTTTAACACACTTATCTAGCTTGTCATATATGATATTCCATTCAGCATCGACAATTGACTGATATTGTGAAGGGTCAGACAGCCTACATAAGAACCAGAAAGCATAATTACAATGCTTGTGTATGAATATGAAAATATAAGTGAAGTAACAGCAAGCCTAGTGGACCTGATTTCTGCATTTTCTTTCTCTGACTTCAACTCCAACTCAATGTTCAGTAAAAGAATCTTGGGATTTAAAAATTTCTTTGGCTGCTGCTCAAAACCAGCATAAGAGAATGTCTTTTTAAAAGCAACACCATTAACAAGAAATGAGTCTCTCATGTTGCCTCCAGGGATCTACAGAGTAAGTAACTGAAATTTTAGATGCTGAAATTCCTCCAGAAAGCTAGATAATCTCTCTAGTATAACTCAGACTGAAAAAGGTCCATCTAAAAAAGTTAAACTGGTTTAGAGTAGTATGATATATAGTGTTTTACAAGGCATTATGAGCAACAAGATAGTACCAGCCCCAGGAACAAAGGGCAGTCACACATCTAAGAACAGTGAGGCTCCTGGTCAATAACATCAAGAATAATGTTGTATGTGCAAGACAAATTAAACTGGTATTGCCTAACTAGGTATATTCACTGTTATGCCCAGCACCATATCACCTAGGTCCATCTAGTAAAAATACATGATATATAGTCTAGAAGCAAAAGTACCAGAACTAAAACTCACAGTTGAATACAGTTGAAAAATGACCAGGAAGGGCATTTAAAAGGATACTATTGAAAATCATAATTATATTAAGAAACGCAAGACTCATTACAGCTTGAAACTTTTTTTACTAGGATTAACCGGTCTAAACCGCTTGGCAATATATATCAGGCTTCCCAAAAATCAAAAAGAGACAGACAAGAAATACAGTAAGCCTTGATGATCTTGCCATCAAACTATGGAAGAATAACAGTACAAAATTTATACTCCATCATATCCCTCCATAAGACTGTTGGACGAACTAGAGGAGCAACCTAAACTAGGATATTTAGTCTCTAATGTCAAATAGCTGCAGGATTACAACAATATGATATACTCAGCAACTCAAAGGTCATAAAAAATGCTAGATAAGTCATAAAATCCAAAAGTGCAAATGAGATTTTATAAATTAAAAAAACATGGTTTAATATTGCTTAAGGTCACGCATAGGAATAATAAGCTGGTTTATTATGACCTTTAGCAACTGAAGTGAAAATACATGAGGTAAATAGCAATATGTTCCTTGTCAAGGGAGAATCAATTGTCACACTGAGAATGGATTGACTGAACAAAATTTTCAGTGTTATATTTCTTGGAACAGGGAAATAGTTTCTTCATTTTGAAAATGGTGAATACATATAGAGAATGTCACGTCACAAAAAGAGTAGTCAAGGAATATTGCTGAAGTGATTTTGATACCCACAATTAAGCATGAAAACTAAATACAAAATTCAAAACATGAACAAGTTGACAATTCTAAGAATGTGAGCATGACCTTCTTTATCCCGATCAAATTAAGCCTATCATCGATGCCAATTGCAAGGACAGCATCCACAACCATGTTTGCAAAAAACTCCTTCTCACCACCAATTAACTTTGAAGAAAGGGTTGTAGCTGCACATTTCGCCAACAAGGATTTCTTCTCTTCAAGACTTTTCCCCTCTATGCTCACAGCAAGATCTTTGATTTTGTTGATGGCCTAAAAAATATGACGTGCAATTTTTTAGCAATTGAGGTTTGCACCCAATCGCAAAAAAGGTTTATTCTTACCAACAATGATGCAGTCCGGTAACTTCGAATAAGATTTTGGGGATGAACTCCATCTTCAATGAAAGGTTTTGCCTCCTTCAGGAACTCACCAGCCAAAAGCACCACTGTTGTTGTTCCATCACCAACCTGAACCAGGAAATGCAGGATTTTTTAGACATTCAGACACAATAAAGCTGGTATCTAAATTGTGTGAATATATAGACTTCTTTCACAATACTCGAAATGGCATTGGAACATAGTGTTGTGGATATATAGTGTTTATTCTGTATGAAATGTACTTTCTCCCATAAGATATTTATAATAGGAGACTTATCACTATATAATGTATCTGACCCAATGGATCAAATCTCCAGATAGTTAAATTGTTCATCTGAGGGAACGACAATTCGAAGCCAATTGTTAACATTGAAGTCAAATAATCTAGCGTCCACCACAAGAATCTATCAAAGATAGCGCCTTTTCATGTGCTTACATTCCACAACCGATCCACGAGGAAGTTACTTACCTCAGAGTCCTGAGACTTGGCGATGTCAACCAGAATCTTGGCGGCAGGATGGACAATATCAAGAAGCTTCATAATGGTGGCGCCATCATTGGAGATGGTAGTGTTCCCCTTATCATCATGGATGAGCTTGTCCATTCCTCGTGGACCCAACGTCGTGCGAATCGAGTCGGCCACGGCCGTGCAAGCATTGATGTTGCTCACTACCTGCGCCTTCCCCTGCGAGGTGTCTGTTCCTTCCTTCAACAGTATGATCTGGGGTTGCTGCAAGCATCGCAACAAGGGATCCAAGGAGTTAGCCACTAAGCAACGAACAGAGGAAAACAGAAAACACGAAAGGAGGAAAGACGAAGTTACCAGCATCGCCGCCATCGGAGTCGCCCACGGACTGAGATCGGCGCCCACGGAGGAGGAGAGAGCGGAGGGACTGAGATCGGCGCTCACGGAGGAGGAGAGAGCGGAGGGACTGAGATCAACACGAGTTAGGGCTTCGAAGCGAAAGTGGAAGATTCGAGCGAGGGTTTAGATGCTGATTTAAAAATGAAAAGGTCTATTTATAGTGTGGTGAAGCCAGTTGAGTCCGAGTTAGAAGAGATCGGACCACTTGAAGTTGAATGCGTTTACTATTTTTTTATATAATAAAAAAAATATCAATCATCAAAATAAATTAAAATTTTTAAATAAATTGATAAATAATTTAATAAATGATAAAATTTTTAAACTCTCAAATTATAATATATCTAATATGATATTTAAATCCTTCTAAAAAATTCATCGTTATTTTTTTTGCAAGTATTTTACATAGCTAATGGACCAAACACAGGCCCAAGACATCTCGGCTCTAATTGTTAGCCGAACATAAGTCTAGAGGTTGGAGAATTTAAATATTCCTATTTTTTATTTAAAACTTTTCAAATTTAGAATTATCTTTAAAAAAAGTGATGGATTTATTTTTATCAAAGATATAAAAATGTGAACTTATAACTATTTATACATTGGAGAGACCATTTTATATTTTGTGTTAAGGTAATTTATAAAAATAAATTCAAGCATTCAAGAATGTTATTGCAAGTATATGTGAAGAGATTATTTTTTAAAAAAAGTTATATAACTACTTAACTAATGGATTTACTGTAATTGTCATGAAAATTTTCTAATTTCTCATATTATATAGTTATTGACAAATAGAAAGTTAAAGATATTTAACTCGGACTCGTCACCCATTGCCTTTCTCATCAATGGCATTGTCAAGCTCGTCAATGATTGTTGAACATGGATTTAAGATTCATCAAAGCTCACTATCAACTTTCACCTACAATTCATTATTCTTGTTGAAAGAGAACATGAGCTCTCCTCGCCATGGACAATCTTCCAACCTGATTCACCTAGCAAGTAAATCCGAAAGCAAACTAATTCCGGAGATGGACAGCCTTCCACCCTAATTCGCCCATCGAAAAAAATCCAAAAGCACACACAATAATGCACCGATAGCTAACCTCCACAATCTTTCTGTCACTGTAGAGTTGCCCATTCTCAGATTGGATAGTCGAACAATGACTTCACAACCTTTCCTTTAGTTGAGAACCTACTACCCATGTCTCAGCTAAGTATTGAACCGTTGTGTTACGGCTGTCTTGAACTACCAAAGCCTTGATTTTCTACATATGAATCTTTCATCTGTCATTTCTTTAATGAACAATTTCACTTTTTTTAAAAAAAAAAACTAATGATAGAGAGGTATTATAACTAAGATTAAATATTCGATTAAAATCAAATCAAATTAATTAAAATTAAACTGAATTAATTTTTTTTAACAAATCAAACCAATCAAATTTTCAAATAAAAATAAAATAAATCAAACTAATAAAATACCGATTAATTTAATTTTTGACTAAATTAATTTAAAAAAAAAAATTTAAATTTTTAAATATTATAAAAATTTACTTGTTTAAAAATTTATAAATTATTTTTTATTTTAATTAATTTAATTTATTCAATTTAATCGAATAAAAAATTTTAAAATCAAAATCAAATTGAATTAACTGATTTTAAAAAAAAATAATCAAAATTTTGAAATAATCAAATTAAAATTTTAAATTCAATCCGATCGATTTATTCCATTTAGTCGAATTTTTACTCATCCCTAATTATAACATTGAGAGAATTCTCAAAAAAAATGTTAAATGATGAAGTGTATTTTGACAATTCTTTTAGACTAGAATTACAATTTTACCTTTTTAAACTTGATCCAACCATGTTACATACACTATTAGCATCCCTTTGATAGAGAAAGAAGTATTCTTATTTTATAAACTATAGAAGATAAAATGCAGTATTCTTAATTAAAACGGACAAAGAAAAGAAAAAAAATAGATAAATTATGGAGTGCAAAATGGAACATGCTTCAAATTGAAAACATAGGTTATGATACCACCGACACTACCACAGCCTGAATTAGACTTTATCGATTAGACTACATGCGATCAAAGAACTCTACTTCAATTGGGAACTTAGTATGATAGGCATAACATGATCAAGGTTTGAAGATCACAGCTTGGGGTTGTAGTAGGTAAACTGAAGGCCACAATATAACCATACAACTCTAACCATTATGATCCTTCATCATTATCATATCATAGACAATATATCTATGTTCTTGTGGACTATTCAACATGGCACTACCAAATAATGCAACTAAATAGGAACTTGAGAGTTAACAGAGATGAAAATGAGAAATCTAAGCCATAAATGGACAGAGATATTTATGTAACTAAGCCAAATCTTAGAACTAAACTAACCCAACCAAAAAAATTGGAAATTCTAGATTTCAAATCATGTTTTGAGTATATGATATGAGTCGAGCTCAAACTAGATTTTCATATAAACTGGATTTGATGGAGTTTTATCTATATACCTTGCAAAATAGCAAAAGAGCAAACATAGAGGTGTAACTGCCTCTCTAGTGTGTTCCACTGTAGTGTGTTGATTGCTATTTAATCAATCCGTAGAAAATGATAGAGAGAGAGAAAAAATACCATTGAGCCTAATACTAAATTGCATAGGATGAGGAAAACTAATGGAAATGGCAAACAAATCAACAATGTTGATGACAACTGGTGAGCTGCAAACATCACAATTCTACAGGGAATCAACTGACTGTTACACCATCTTATCTGCCAACTTCTACTTCCCCTGCATAAGAATCACACCGGTGTGATATTAGCATTGAAATCTGTTGACAAGGTATGGCATAAAGAATAACGTAGCAGTTTCAGATAACAAAATAATTCAAAGTTACAACTCGCATCAACATCATTCTTCTTCCAGGAAGACAATTTAAAAAGTTAAACAAACACCAAATACTATGAATAAAGCAAAGGATTTCATACCATTTAGCAATATATAGGCATACCCAATCTCAAGTTTTCATGTAAACACACTATTTAAAACATCACAGAAGACATCATAATTTGATCAAAAATAGGTTTCAGTTGTTTGTTCCGCCAAATAATTTATACAAAAAGGTATGGTGATATCACAGCATTGCAAAGAGAGAATCATATATTGATATTACCTTCATGCACATGGTATTTAACACCTCACACTAGGTGTATGTTAAAACTAAAAACATAAGCTTACAGTGGAGGAAAATGCTAACATATAGGATTGGAGTTGTCAAGATGTATCCCTGCTATGTCATATTGTTTTGATTTACTTTAATGCATTCTAAGCTTTAAATTAGGATATGGTATCAAGCGTACTTGGATCATTCATGTTGCATAAATTACAATCCTATTGTTTCCAGAACTTAAAATCAAACATGGGATGCACGTGATAAAACTTTACCTAGTCCCATAAATGACTCTTACTGATATGGGCTACAGATTATCCACTCCTAATCAAGATTGTACAGATCACATCCTACCCAGGATCAATGAAAGCTTTCTCAATCCTAAGCACAAGATTATAAGATCCCACACTTTAACAAAATATCATTTTGAAAACTATATTTAAAGTTTATAATTTATCACATATTATTTTGCAATATCTCGTATTATGATGAATATTTCTAAATTTGTATTACATATGTTTTCTACATCAATGCTGCAATGTACAACAGCAGGAAAGAAAGATAGCTTTCACACTAGTTTCTCAATTTAACTATAATGCTTCTTTAAGTATCCAAAAGTATTATATTTTATTTAGCTAGCTTTTATAAATAAAATACATGACCACAGAAAAGGTTAACTTTTCTATTGAAATTTAAAAGGGCTTTATCATATAATTCTTTTTTTAAGGTTATATGATATCAAAAAGATGTCTACTTTTCTGAAATCAAGGACATGTTCAAATCAAGGAATTGGAACAATGAAGGGGGGCATAGGATCAGGCTATGGATTGTGAGATTCTAGTTCAAGTCCTACTTGAGATTTTGATCATGTAAGCAAGTTAGGATCTTAGGCTCATAAATCCAAAGGTCCAAATACAATCTTGACAACTATGATTCTAACTAATATTTCACCTAAGAATATAATATCCAAAAATCAGTACTGATAGGCTTTACTTTCTCCAAAAATCCCATTTGCAATTTGTAAGTGTATGCTCATTTGCAGTTTCCGTGGTTTCTCTGAAAAATCAAAAGCAATATAAATGATATGTTATATATAATGTACTAACTTATTTTGGTAAGCAGATTAAGATTTGCATCACGTATGAATCTGACACAAAATAGACACACTAAATCAGTGCTCAAAGAGCAAAAAAAAATATTCAAGCTTTCTTCATTTCTTAAAAGCTTAGTCAATTTCATTTTCTTAGGGCTTTATTTCCTAAACAGAAAAAAGGATAGAAAAAACAATCACAGAAAAAAATTTCTTCTGATTGTTTCTTTGATAGGAGAAGAGAGAAATTTCCAAAACTTTTTTTTGTAAAACATAAGTAAAAAATGTTAAAATAAAATGACTTTTTTAAGCTCAGATTTGAACATCATTTTATGTGAAAGTAGCCTTTAACTTCTTACGTCAAAGGAGATGAAAGAAAACTGCAGCTGAAAAAATTTCCATCGCCTTATTTTCCTTTCCTCGTCGTAACCATGCTGTAGGAGTAGGATAGTCAAAGGTTCAGGGCAATGGTTAATCATTGTAACTAATAAAGTAGTCTTTTCATAATAATATTAGACCATATTGCAATGACGGTAGCATAACAGAAATTGATGTTAAATTTGCAACACAAATTTTTCTTAGAAAAGAAAAAGAATACCAGCATGGAATAATTAAGAGGCTAGGATAGAGTATCTTCTTTTGTACCACAAAGATATGAAATTTGTAAAGATAGAGAAATTTTGAAGAATTGCCAGACAAAGAGATAACATTAGGATCCTCAATTATCTACGCCAAGAAAGATGTTAGCAAAAAAAGTACACAAATTTCACATCAAATAAGTGAAAAGACATTAGAAGAGAAAGTGATAACTAGTCTCTTGTAAAAATTTACAACTCAATAGATAAAAGATACTATATAAAAAAGAAAAAGTGTTGATGAACAAGAAACCTAGTGGTACTTCAACTTTGAAGCATATAATGGGGGCATTTGTAGCTTCCAACAAGGAAATGCTTCTAACCACTATTAGCAAAAAAAAAGGAAATTAATTAATTCTTGAGTTAATGAGTTGCCAATGGTGTAAAATAGGGGTGAACAAAAGTTCGGTTAAATCTAACAAATCGACTGAACCAACCGAATTTTAAAATTCAGTTCGGTTATTTCGGAATTTCAAATTTTTTTAAAAAAATGACTATATTAATTAATTCGGTTCAATTTCGATTTTAAAATCCCTAATTCAGTTAAACCGAATAAACCAAAATAATAAAAAATCAGTAAATTTTTAGTAAGTGAACCTATAAATCCCTAACTAATCTGTAAATCTCCCATAATACTTGAAAAAATCGATTAATTTAGTTGTCGACCGAATTAACCAATATTTTATTGGTCAGCTTATTTGATTTTTATTTGAAAATTCCATCGGTTCAGTTAGTTCAAAAAAATTTAATTTGTTCGATTTCGATTAATTCAATTCGGTTCGGTTTTAACCGAATACTCTGCCTTATTATAAAACCCCAAGGGCATTTAGGTATTTTATTTCACAAAATCATAAAAGATCATAGCTTGGGTACCTTGTTTGGTTTACCAAGAGGATAGTTCCTCCAACAAGTTCTTGAATAATCCAAACTTATTGACGGTATTTATCATCTCTTTTAGTGTATGATCCTTGTGTTCTACGACAAGAGTGCAATCATTTGTTGAATGATGCTCATCTCAAAGCAAAATTCCTTAAGTGGTGCCCAAATATTCTCCTCATTAATCATTATTGATGACCTAGCTTAGTTGACTCTCCAACCTCATCCTTGTGGTGATTAATCACTTCACAACTTTATTCTTGCTTAACAACCAAACCCCATAATCGTATCTTATTCAATCGATAAAGGTAATGAAGTCCTTTCCTTTTCTCATTATGTCACAAATATTATGGTGCACCAGTTCCAAAGGTTTAGTGTTTCTCTCAATTAAAAGAAAAAACAACTTCGTCATGTTACCCTCACACAAATCATGCACTTGTACCTTGAGCCAAACTTAAAATTTGACCATTGACAACAATTTTAGTAGTTTTTTGTAGTGTCAAAGTTGACATGTTCTAGACACACATGCCAAAAAAGCAGAAAACTCAGTTGAATAAGTGTAGGAGTCTTTATTCCTCAGATTAGGTTCTACAAAGGTTGATTTGAATAACCCTCTCTTAAAGATATCTCTTGCTTACAAACTCTCTTTTCTTCATAAGTACTACCTAGTCAACATTGAAGTGCAAAGAAAAAAAAATTCAGCTCCATCTTCAGAGCTTTAACCAGATAAATTAGTTAATCTTCTAGCATGTCTTGACCAACATAAAATAAAATGCTGAATTAAAGCAATTTATATTAGTTAATCTTCTACAATGCCCTTTACATTAAGAATTTTGGGATTAGGCAGGTAACTTATATACAGCTTAAATTTCTAAACTACAAATCGCGAATAATCAATTGACCAATGATTATAATTACCATTCCACTAAGAATCATGGGATTGTTAGGAATGCCAACTTATAGATTAACAATTTGATAGCCACTCAACGGATGTCATGGAAAAGATACTTATATAGCATTACCTTCTTCTGTACACAGTTTCTCTATTTATTGTATCTCCAATTTGAATGGTAAATATATATATAGACATAGTTTTTCTATTTATTGAAGCACTAATTGATGAACAATAAGCATATAACACATCTAAGCAGATGATGTTTTGCATCGTGCTATCTTCAACAGTTCTATCAATTTCCAGAAGCATATTTCTTTGCAAAGGTAGGGAAAGATAGTGCACAAAACCCCCAAATGGTGAAGTGTGTGGAGGGCCATCGCATACAACTTCACACCCCACAACCAGAAAGAGGCAATTCTATCCTGATCACCCAGGTCCCATCTGTGCCCTGACAGATTTCTCACAGGATACATTAGTAGCTCAGCTGTAATTTCTGCAGCAGCAGGACAATGGACATCTAAGTCCTATCTGACACTTGAGGCCAGTCATACAAGTAAAGTAGACCTTTTACAAACAATATAATTAGGCCAAAATTTTCTGTCTAGACGGAATTCGTCAACTGATGCCCAACGGAAATATCTAAAATAAGACAAAATTTATTCCAGTCACAGCATACATCACCCGAAACATACTGAACCTCCAGGCTCCAAGTAATATGGGGTAATAGGAAATGGGAAAAAACAATACGGGATTTTTTGGGGCCTAAAACAATATTAGAGCATCCAAGGGGGAAAGGGTGATAGAGAGTACAGAACTCTCTCAAGAGGAGTTGTGATTCTAAACAAATAAAAAAGGGAAAAACAGATGTTATCAGGGGTATTGCTTCTTCCTATAACACATTTTAAAGTTTATGATACTATATCTGCAAAGTTCCAATTATGACCAAGTACCATATGTATGACATATTGAAGGCAAACTCTTGCTTCTTGTGAGACATTTTTCGATTGATATCAAGATGCCCACATGCAATTTTAACAACTTAGTAACCATAATTGACCAAATAATATGAACCAGAAAATCATGACTAATTTTTTTAATATAATGCATGAGAACAGAAATTTTCTCAAGTGATCCCTGCACATGTGTTTTCTCCAAATAGTCGATTTACTATACTGATAAAGCATACAGATCTCCTGGGATGTTATTTGTCTGCAGTACCTTCTTTGTTTGTAGGTTTGCCTGTCATCTGAATGTCATGTATCATATATTTCAGGTAAACAAACCTACTATTTAAAACATAGGCACAGGCAAAACGTCATCTTAGCAAAAAGAAACATTATTTGTTCCTCCAATCATAGTAAATTCTAGCAAGAACAAGAGAATTGTGATAATTGCTTTCACAAACAGATAATGATGCCCTTTTACTGATGAAATCCACCATTGAAGTAGACCTATAAAAACTCCTACTAAACTTACCTCTTTAAAGCTGCATTACACCTTATTCGCTGTCGTCACTATCATCTCCACCCTGATCGGGGTCGAAATAAGCCCCTGGAGGAGGAGGCTCCCGCCGACGCGTCCTCGAAGGAAGGATGTTATCAAGATCGATCTCCGCCAGTGGATCATCCACGAAATCGCTGTCATCATCCTCCTCCCCTCCAACCGCGTCGTCACTATCCCCGCCACTGCTTTCATCTCTGCCATCGCTGTCGTCGTCCTCTTCCTCCTCTTCCTCCATCAGTATTCCTTTCCCTTTGTCCACCGCCGTTAGCGCACCCTTCCCCTTGACGGCCCCATTAGGGTCGGCCATCGTTACCTCATTCTGTCCGTCTTCACTGTTAGCTGCTTCTTGGGGTTGCGGAACGGGACCCGATGCGATCTCCGGCTTCTGATGCTTCTTCTCCCGCTCGCCCTCTCCTTCCTCAGGAAATTCGGCATCAGGCTTGCGCTTCGAGGGAAGCAGAGGACTCGGGATGGATCTTTCTACGGTTTGGGACTTGGCCTCTTCACTGGTCTCGGCCATGGTCATTAGGGTTTTGGCGTAAAGGGGGTTTGGGAGGGATATCCGTTCCCTCGGGGTGGAATGACTGAACAGCGACAGTAAGACCATTAAATAGATGTGAAATATTTCGTTTTACACCCTGAAGTTTTTAATTTTGGCTAGGAATTGACGATCTTCAACTTCCTCGTACTCAACTCTTATCTTCGCTTGATTCTCCTCGTACTCAACTCCTCGTACTCAGAAACTGAACTTCAGATTTGAACTCTAATTTTTTTATTGTTCTTATGAGTATCTTCTCAATAATTTATCATTAGGGTTTAAATCTCGACGAAACCAAGACAATGCATCGTAAGGTGATCGTGTGGACCTGCCGATCGCGTAATGTACTGAGGTGGCAGATTTCACTTTTTACCGAATATGAAAATGAATGTTATAGCATAGAATATATAAATCATGCTCGGTGAATTTCATATCTTTAATTTGCTCGTCAGTAGAGAAACATCATTGCAAAGCAGTGAACTGATCACTGTGCATATCAATGTTTACTTGAAAGTTATGAACAGACAATGAACTGACTACTGCACCTTGTTTAATGCAATTTGAGGGAACCATTTTACTTGCTGATTTATTTTTGTTGCCATTTTCGCTAAACTAAAGCACAACAGCGAGGATGGTATTTAAATTTGGTGTTCTTTTTCCTATTTCAGGAAATTACATTGGATTGTATGAAGCAAAATGGGCACATCAACAGTAATGCATTCATGTACAAACACAAACTCCATATTATGTTACTGTCTGTACAAAATAAGAATGAAAAAATACAGGCAAGTGTTCTTGCATGCTGCTTCGTGAGTCTGCTAATTAGGAGATCCACTTCCATTTAGCTGGATTGGCACTTGGCAGCTGCTGTCCCACCCCACCCCCAACCCCACCCCCCCTTTTTTTCATCAAAACCTAAGGATCGCCAACTGTTTGTTGACTGTTTATCAAACAAATTCATGGTCCATTACTCTGTCATCATATCCATGTGCCATTTTAAACTCAACAGATAAGCTCTCCAAGTCTTGTTTCTTCTGCCAGTGGAGATCCATTTCGAATTCTTTAACATGTTTTGGTGTTTCCCAATTGCCTTTGTCTGCAGAAAATACTGAATGTGGCGTCTCAGAGTCGAATCTTTCTATTGTTCCAAACTGAAACTGATCCTCCATGCCTTCAAGCTCTTCTGCAGCAACATTGTGCCGTTTGACACCTATCTCCAGCTCAAAGCCTGGCTTCATCATTCGTGAATTCATAGCTCTCCCCATAGAATGTGATGAAGAGAACCATGATGAATCCTCTTTCACGATTGCTCTGAAATTATTCATGGATTTAGGGATTCCTGAGAAGAGGATCTCCTTGACATTATGAATGCATCCATGGTTATATGGATTCTTTTTGCCATCATAACGATATCTGAAGTTCTCATATGTTGTCTGCAAGGTTTGCATATCAGAAAGATAGAGGCTGAATCAGCTACCTACAACTTTAGCATTAAAGAACTTACCTGATTGGTGCAAACTAAGTAAAGGTGAAAAGTTGACAAGCCTCCAACAAACCAAGCTCCTATGAATGTATAAATGATGAGAATTCCAGAAACAGGTGATTGCAGAACAGCTTGCCAAAGATTGCAGTGATATGCTCCCATGATCATCGTGACGTTGACCCAGCAGAAGGAAAAGACGTATAGACATAGTAATGTTGTGGACGTGACGAACATAAAAAAGAAACGATAGTTCCTCTGCTTGCACAAAATAGATAAATATAAGTCTCGATGAATGAAACAGGTGTTGTCTGAACATGCTTGGAAATTATATTATTTTTATTTGACAATTAAAAAGTTTGAAGCTAACCAAGAATAGAATGACTAATATACACACTAATGAAATGCTAGGACTCAAAAAGTTTGCTATAGCACGACAACATGGCATGTATATAAACCACCCCACCTTTAAGAGTAACCAAAACTTCATGCTAGCTCAAATTTGGATCAACAATCCTCGTCGAGCAGTATAAGTTACAGTCATATTATGATGACTATTATTAGATCGGATGGAATCCACATATATCTCTAAAACGGTATAATATTATCCACTTTGGGCCTATGCTCTTATGGTTTTGTTTTTTGGGTTTTACCCAAAAGGCCTTATACCAATATAGATATCTCCATCTTATGACTCCAGGATCTTTTTCATGTATTTCCAATGTGAGACTTTGATTGTATCCCAACAACTATGACATCAATAAATGATGCTCAAGGGCTTCTCTCAAGCCAACAAAAGGTGTGGAAATCTAGCACTGTCTTGGTCAAAGTCTTTCTTCCATGAATGATCTCAAATTAAGAGTTAAGATTAAGCTCTAGATATAAGAGGGCTAATCTCATGAATGGAATCTCTTAGAAGAAACTGTACAAGAATTAGGAGAACTGAAAGCATTCAAATATGCAAGTCTGCGAAACAAATATGGTTATGTATTTTCAAATGAAAAGGAGGTAGTTCCTGGGAATAAGTTGTTATTTGAACATTATTCCTAGAAGAAAATTCAACCAACATTGAGATGAAGACTCTCCTTGGTATTAAAAATTAAGTCTCTAATGTGTTAAAAACGGCCAATGACAACATCAAGAAGAATGATGGCACAATACAGTAGCTTAGGATGGAAGCTAGTAGTAAATGAGAGGAAGAACTTGATGACTTTGAACAATGAAGTATTTCAGATTGCAAGTCAAGGTTAGCAGGACCACCTTGTATGTCAGGACCTAAGAGTAGCTCAAGCCTGGGCAATGTTAAGTCAATCAGGCTAAATTTTTAATTCCAATCTACTCTTTATTAATTTTATCCTTGCTAATTTAATCTGACTAGTGTTGTATCAGGACAATCGCTGCCAGTAAGTTGGAAGAACATTGACACCTTTAGTTCATGAGATATTGACTCTCTTTTTTATGCAATTCTATCCCTCTTTGCTTAGCATCAGAACTCTACTTAAATTAAATTGCACCTGATTCATGGCCATGGACAATTCAACATTTTAAAACAAATAAGGTGTAGAAAGTAAAGAAGAAAACCATACTCTTCCGATACACTGGCCAACCCAGGGGCAATGATGATCAAATCGTTCAACACAGTTGTTGCAAATTGAGCAATGGGAGCAACGAGGCGGACGATAAAGCATGCATGTATTGCAATATTTGACTTTCACAACAATGCCATTAACAAATACATCCTTGGTCAGTGGCAAAACTGAGCTGCCATAAGCTCCTGACCACTCTGCAGAGACAGGGGAGTTGATATCAACATCTGTTGGTTCAGGAGGCTGTACATTGCGAGGAACAATCCCTGGATCTCTGCCCGAAGTGAGAAATAGCATAAAAATATCCTGCACATAACAAAAACCAAGACTAATGATCATACTATTAATGACTGATAAAAAGCTTCCGGAAAATGCTAAAATGAACTTGAGTTCACAAAACCATCACCCCTGCAATTTGAATCGCAGTTATTTCTGTGTTAGAGTTCAAAATTCTAAACTAGATTTTTCACTTACAAATTCTTGGGGAAACTTCGATCCAGTAGTGTTTTGGATTATTATTAGGATCATTTCTCAAGAATAATCATGGCCACAGGTGCTTTATTTCTGATGAGCCTTTAAGTTTTTAGTTGTATCTTTATGTTACAACTTTATAATATATCTTACGCTTCAGGTCAAAGGTCTAAGTTTACTTTCAGAAGGCATAACCGAGATGAAACAAAAGAACCACAACTAATTGTGTATAAGTAATTAAGTTGGCTGAGCCTCACCCTACAACAAAACACATTCCTTTGTTTGTTTAAACCCTGGAAAATTCAACCTAAAATTGATATGCCATCTGGAAAAGGAATTCTGCATAGTAAGAGAAACTAAGCCATACACGATGAAATAATATTACGAGGAAGAGTCACTCACATAAGCTGTAAAGACAACAGCGAAATCAACAATAAAATTCCCCAAGTGATGCTGAAACTCATTCACCAACTTGTCTGAAACAAATAACACAAAGAAGATAACTGGGACAACAATGAGAGGTACTGTGAGCGTTAAGGATCTCACATCTGGACCAAATATAAGTCTCCCTCCGCAACAGAATTTCTTCAAGAGATTAAAATGGAGATAATTAGTTGCTTTTTCAACTTAAGAGCATCTATCAGATTGATTAGCTGCAAGAACAAGCATGAGGTTGGGGATCTAATTACATTGCTTCCTTTCCACACTTGATACAACCGCTTCGACGCACCGCCTGTCTCAATGATCTTCCGATTCGAATCAGTAATATGATGAGGAAGAGAGTTTTCGGACATTTTACCTTGCATCCTATTAATATCTGATAAAGAAAATTATATTGCCAACGTGTTAGTATCAGAAACATCAAAGCAAGTTTCCCCTTTGAATTGCAAACAATGTTAACTCCCCACAATAAAATGCATGTCAACCATATTAAAAAATGACAGATTCAGATCATTGCTAAATTAAATTGCCAAAGTAATACCAATCTATGCTAACCATTCAGAAAAATTAATCTCATAGATAAAATAACTAGAAATAACAAACAATAATGAAATATCGAATAAAAGATGAAAACTTAGACGAGGAGCGAAAGAAAATCACAATCCGAAGAGGACGAAGGGACTAGGAACAAGATTGGAACATCACCTCGACCAAAAAGAAACAATGGGGCGAAACGGGGGAAACCCTAGGCCGTGGCTACGCGCGATTTGGTTCTAACTCAGCCGACCAGTTTACCACCGACAAGCTGATAGGATCGGCGGCGCCAGGCCTAGGGAATGGTCAACGGAACTACGTGTCGGAATCCCGAGCTCATCGGCGGCTGGACGAGCTCCGATTCAGCGACGACGCAGCGGGAGGCGGGGGAGGAAGAATTGATGCCGTTGCTGTTGTTATCGTTTTAATGGAAGCTAAAAATGGAGAAACCGCGCCCAGTAAGCGATGGTTGGTCGATGAACGGGCGCGGACCAAATGGCAAAAAGAACCCCAAATTTTACACAATGACATCCGTGTCCTCCTTCTTTGTTCGAATCATATTAAAATAATATTTTATCCCATCTCAATTTATTTTTATTTCAAAAATATATTTTTTATTTAATATTATTAACTATTTATATTATTATAATAGAGATACTTCATCCCTTATTAATAAATATTTCATCTTTAATTAATATTATATTATAAGAATTATAAAATTATAATTGTTATATAATTGTAGTAGTTATGAGATTATAATGATTATAATTATGTAGTAATTATTTATAATAATATAAAAAATAAAATAATAAAATAATGTAGAATAAAACATTATTTTGATATTAAATAATTTTTTTAAGGATTCGATTAAAAAAAAGCGTCATTCTATGATTCCAATAAAAAATGCTTTTTATTTTTACTCTATATCTTTCTCAATTTGATCCCTTTAGTTTATCATTTTTCTTTTTTATAATTTTGTTAGTTAACTCTAAGATCCTTAAATAAATAATTTTTATAATTTCGCTTCCCTAAGCTGAAGGGAACGGGTAAAAATATGTTTAAACATGCTTATTCATTTTAAATTCATGTTGGTAATCTTTTAGGTATTTGATAAATTTTTAAAGGTTAATAATAACTGCTACATGCTGGCACATTCAGGGCAGAGCTACGATATTGAGGTAGATAGCAATATAATATAATTAATAAATTAAAATATTCTAAATTAATTCATTTAAAATTTTTATTTTGAGAATTCATAATTTAAAATTTGATATTATTTTTTTTTTCCAAATATGTCATTCTAACTTACACCATAATATTAACATTAAAAATACAAATTAGAATCCTTGATTTAAGATCTATGGATAATTGTGAAAAAATCAAATTCTTTTACTCTAACCTCTTTTAATTAAAAATAAAAAATTAATAAAAAACTTATGTAAAAATATTTGTATATATAATAATTTTAATTAAATTAAACTGATTTATTTTAATACATTATAATATTATAATATTCTATGACTG
This sequence comes from Curcuma longa, assembly GCF_044706935.1. Classification (NCBI taxonomy): domain Eukaryota; kingdom Viridiplantae; phylum Streptophyta; class Magnoliopsida; order Zingiberales; family Zingiberaceae; genus Curcuma; species Curcuma longa. The sequence goes on along the minus strand of NW_027430657.1, from coordinate 167,976 downwards.
CAAGATATTTTTAAAATAAAAGATGTTATAAGATAGATGTTATTTTAATGAGATAAAAAATTTAAAAAATGTTGGATATTTTCGGGTATATAGGAGGAGCTAGTTCGTCAATCGTTTCTAAGTACTATTTGAGTCTAAGAATGCGCTCTCGAGTCTCGAGGTATAATTAAATTGATTATGATTAAATAGAGCTGTTGAAGTAAACTAGGATCGAATTTTGATGAAGATGAGATAATGTCCTCCTCTACTACTTGAGTCTAAAAATGAGTTCTTAGGACATAATTGAATTGGTTACGACGGATCAGAATTATCGAAGTGAATAAGGGTCGAATCTCGATGATGACAAGATAATATCCTTTTCCATCATGGCTAATTACAACTTTTTAATTTATCTTCTTACAAATAGTCATGAAGTTGATCATGTAGAATCGCTGAATGGTAGATTTCACTTTTGCTGAGAAGAAGGGAGTCTAAGAAAGCGATTTTTAAATTATATAAAAAAAACTCACTTATCAAAATATGCCGATTAATTACCATCATATCAAATATTGACCGTCTATTAGACGCCAATGTCAGATCAAACGGCTGTCGAACAGTCTAAGTAGTCGTTCTAACGACTCTGGGTACCCCTCTGGAGATGAATGACATGGCGAAATTCTATTGGGAAGAGCGACGTGGTCTCTCAGCTCATTGGCGGAGACAAGTCACTACGTGTCCTTTTTAATCGTCCCCGAATCACGATCGTTGCACCTCTTAAAATAGAGAGAGAGAGAGAGAGAGCGGTGAAGGCGAAGCAGTGCCTCGCTCAGCCCTCTCATCTCCGTATTCGGAGATCGCAGCCGTTGCTCGCTCTTTCCGTCGCGATCTGCTCTCTCCCCACATAATGGGTGGGAGGAACTTGACGGCGCCGCTTGTCTTGATGCTGATTGCGGCCCTTTTCTCCCAGATTTGGGCGTCGGATCCGGTAGTTTTTCGCTTTTCCGCGAATTTTCCCTTCAGCTTGAATTTGAGATGTAGAGCGTGATTTAGCCTATTTCTTTCAGCTGTTCTACGAGTCGTTTGACGAGTCTTTCGAGGGGCGATGGATCGTCTCCGAGCAGGCGGACTACGAAGGTAAATTCCTTCCGGATCTGCTCTTGATTCTTAGGTGCAGTAAATTTTCTGTTGTCAGTGTGAAGATTTCACCTTGCAACTGAGTGGTTTCAATTTTGTTGATAGGATCGCCGATTCTGTGATCACTTTCTACAAATCTAAGGAAGAAAAAAAAAGAATGTGGAAGTTAATTAAGAATAAAAAATAGTGCAATTTAAGCGCTTCTAGTGTAATTAAGAATAAAAGATAGTAGATAGGTGAGCAAGGGCTCACCTTGTTTTTACGAGCATAATCTACTAATTTTGGGTAACTATATTGAGACATTCTGGATTTGTCGCTGACCATGTTGCATAGCTAAGGAACAACTAGTCATTTGGACCTGATAATTTTAGTTGGATTAGGTCTTAACTGTTTTTTTTTAGCTTCTGGAACTAGTGTGTATTGTTTTTGTTGGCTCAGTGTATTGATTAATATTAATGATTTAAATTTCTCTGATTTGTTTACCCAGTAAAGCTATTAGTATTTGATGTTAAGAAACTCAACCACAATTCTAACAGTTTCTAATTTGGATATTTTTTGAAATTATTGTATTTGTCTAATTATATATTGTGCAGATCAAGTGTCAGGAGCCTGTTTATATTCTCATTATCTTGTCTTGTATGGATGTCAAACATTTACTTCATATTTTATTTTTGGTAATAAGTAGAAGGCAAGCTAGACTGCTGAAAATAAATGTTCTTAGTTTATTGATACACAAACTAGCTTATCACGGAACATGATTTTCTCATAATTCTAATCATAAAGAAATTAGTTGGAAAACCTAATTGATTTTATCAACCACATCTTGTTGATTCCATTGGTTGATGGCATTTGGTTTCATCTGACAAATGAAGTTATGGTGTTTATATCCAGGATGTTTCATGAAAGAATATGACTTTGAAACTACTAAAAAAATATACCTGTATCTTAATGTACTTTCACATAAACTGGCAACCTTATGATATATTTTTACAATGCTGGTACTATAGCAAATCTCTAAATTGAAAATAATTAAATAACTTGATTGCTTAAACACATGACATAATTAAGTTGGTTATTATCCAATTATGTTCGTGTTTGTACATATAAGGCACTATTTAATAATCCAAAAAAAAATTCATTTAAAGATTTGTGATGTATACAGTGAAAAAAAACTCTCTTTGTTTTAATGCGTCAACGTTGGCAATTTAGAATGTCATTACTAGCATGCCTGGTGTGGTGTTTTTTTAGCATGCACTGTGTGGTGTTTGTTAGTTGGATTTGAATAGGCATAATCAATATAAATAAAAAAGGTGCTCTCTTACTTGATTTTAAAGAGCAGTAAATCAGAATAAACAATAAATATGATTTCTATTTGAGGAGGAGTCCATAAGTTTATGAATGATCTGAAAAAATGTGAGTGCCGAAATTTTCTTTGCCAAAGTGGCAACCAATCTTATCTGTTTTTCAACCTCAATTTTATCTAGTAAATGCATTTGATAATGAAAAACAATAATTTCTTATAAGAAAAATGATCATATAATATCAATTATGATGGAATAAATGATAAAAGGATATGTCAAATTCAATAAACATATTTTCAAGTAAAATAGTACTAACTGCAGTAAGTTTTTCATGTGATGTAACATAAGGATGTTCAGTTGAATAATTAGATTGTATATTGACCTCAAGTATTGTCAAGCACATTTGATCCCATCAAGTAGGAATCATTTACAAGTTAAGTCTAGGAATTATTATTCCTTTCAGTTAGAATGAGTTTGACATTTCCTTTTCCAAAGTGCTTCTTTATTTCCTAGGAAGCATAACTTAATCAAAGGAAGTTTAAACCAATCAACTGTTGATTATGAGCGTTGTGTAATAACTTCATAATTATATACATTATTTCTTTTTAATTTAGAAACATTTTCAATTCTATGGTCTCTGTATATTTATCTAGTTGGTTAATGTGAATTTCTTTTATTTAATAGTGTCATATCCAGATGATAACTTGGGAGAAAGACGTCATTCTATCCCTCATATATTAAGACTATTTCTTGTTAAATTCATGTTTTTATAATTATTCCTTGTCAATCAGGAATACAATTCATAATGAAAATTTAATATAATCGTTCTGATTTTTTCCCTCCAAGATAGAGTAGAAAACGTGGTCTACAGATTAGAAATTTTAAGCAAATATGTATACTTGGTTTTTCAGACCTGGATCATTGTTCTCTCTGAGCAATTTAGTTACTAACTCTTTGTATTATTGATAAGTTTAGTGGAAATAGTATCAGAAGTAAATATTCCCTATGTTGTCATGGATAACACGTAGCATGTAGCAACAATGGATAGTCTAGCCCAACTTGACACAATGATTAGAGTGCCTGCACGGACCAAAATTATCCTTTCTGTGCTGCCAATTTCACGGATACTGGAATTTATTCTGGATGTTATTTGCTGATTTATTAATTTATTTATTTTCTTCCATAAGTTTTTTGTCGGCCAATGCATTTTTCTTACAATGTCTCATTTTGTTGATTAGGTACATGGAAACACTCGAAGAGTGATGGTCATGAAGACTATGGGCTTCTTGTCAGCGAACAAGCAAGAAAATATGCGATTGTCAAGGAACTTGAGGAGCCAGTTGCTCTCAAGGATGAAGCAATTGTTCTTCAGTTTGAAGTCCGGTTACAAAATGGACTTGAATGTGGAGGCGCATATCTTAAGTACCTACGCCCACAAGAAGCTGGATGGACTCCTAAGGGATTTAATAATGTGTCTCCATTTACTATCATGTTTGGACCTGATAAATGTGGGTCCACAAATAAGGTGCACTTCATCCTTCAGCACAAGAATCCTAAAACTGGAAACTTTGTGGAACACCATCTGAAGTATCCTCCATCAGTACCATTTGACAAAAATTCACATGTTTATACTGCTATTCTGAAACCTGACAATGAGCTGAAAATTTTGATTGACGGTGAAGAGAAGAAAAAGGCGAATTTATTGTCTTCTGATGACTTTGAGCCAGCTCTTATTCCACCCAAGACAATACCTGACCCTGATGACAAGAAACCTGAGGATTGGGATGAACGAGCTAAAATTCCAGACCCTGATGCAGTAAAGCCTGATGACTGGGATGAAGATGCGCCGATGGAGATTGAAGATGAGGAAGCTGTCAAACCAGAAGGATGGCTGGATGATGAACCTGCAGAAATTGATGACCCTGAAGCAACAAAGCCAGAAGATTGGGATGATGAAGAGGATGGAGAATGGGAAGCACCTAAGGTTGACAACCCCAAGTGTGAAGCAGCACCCGGCTGTGGAGAATGGAAGAGGCCCATGAAGAGGAATCCAGCATACAAGGGGAAATGGTCTGCTCCTCTAATTGACAATCCGAACTACAAGGGCATCTGGAAGCCACAAGAGATAGATAATCCCGAGTACTTCGAACTGGACAAACCGAACATTGAGCCGATTGTTGCCATCGGTATTGAGATATGGACTATGCAGGATGGGATTCTGTTCGACAATATTTTAATATCTGGTGACGAGAAGGTTGCTGAGTCATATCGGTTGGAGACATGGAAGCCCAAGTATGACGTTGAGAAAGAAAAGCAGAAGGCTGAAGACGCAGGTGCTGGGTTTAAAGATGGACTTTCAGGTCTCCAGGTAATGTTTTGTTCCACCAACTCTAATAAACTAAATCAAGCTGCTGTCCCCTTCTCACAACCAATGCCATTGTTATTGCAGAAGAAGATATTTGATGTTCTCTACAGGATAGCAGACATTCCTTTCTTGAAACCATACAAGATAAAAATCATTGTATGTTCTATTATATTATCTATACAATTTTCCTATTTCTACTCCTTATCTTAAATCCAGATTAGTCTTTTTCACATTTGATGACTGGTTTTGGAGCAGGATGTTATTGAGAAGGCAGAGAAACAACCGACCGTCACCATTGGAGTTCTGGTGTCCACGGTAGTGGTATTTGCCACTGTCTTAGTCAGGCTTCTCTTTGGTAGCAAAAAGAAACCTCAGGTGAGTTGTTGAGAGGGTTTCAATCTGGCTTGAATCTAGTTGCTGTTCTATCTTTAGATAAGTCTGAGTCTTGACTTCCTAAACCTTGCATTTTACAGAGACAAGTGGCAGCACCGTCTGCTTCCCAAACCAAGTCAGCCGAAACTGTTGGGAATGATTCTCCAGGAATTACTGAAGAGAAAGAAGAGAATGGAAAAGCTGATGATGCATCTGCTCCTCGAGCCCGGAGATCCAGTAGCGAGACATGAGGTAGCAAGCTCTTCAAATTTTGTGAGATGTTCCGAGTTTAGATATGCGTTGCATTGTTAGGCATTCAGGTGGGGACATGGAGGTTATTGGCTGCTACCAGCTGAAGAGAGCACTTGCCTCCTTTCAATTAAAGTTAGCTTTACAAATTGTTCTTGATTTTGTGGACTAGAAATCTATGGCTTATATAGTTTATTGTAATTTGCTTGTTTGAACAATTATTTTTAGAGTTAAAATAGCTTGTAATTTGCTTGGTTAAACATTCTTAGAACTTTTATTATGAAAAACCATTAATTTATTTTTAATATACTGCCAAGAAGATGGGATTACCTTCGAAGTCAATATAGCTCCATCCATTCCATCGATTGCGATTCGGTTAATAAGTCCAGTAGCTACAACTGAGTAACAGTGGAGCCTCCATTCTGTCCTGATTTAATCTTGGAGAAAATGACAGTGAAGGATTCAATCCTGTGAAATTATATCTCAGGATCCTTAATGTTTTGCATCCCTGCATAAGTTCAGTGAAGCTAAAGATCAAAGCTTAACTCGAAGAAGAGATGGATCTTTAAGATAGATATTTTGACAGTAGGTGCATCAATTCAAAGCATCATTCTACTGCAACCCTAGACACTGACTTCCAAACTATACCAGCACCACTTCACTTCGGAAGCCAAGGTCGTTGGCGTTCAGCGAATCCGATACCACAAAATGTTCAACCACAGGGAATTACAAGAGCTACAAGCCTGACAATATCCAACACCGCAAATCCAAATGAATCATCCACCAAGATCTTAAACACGCCTAAATCATCTCTCTTCAAAAAATTATATACAAAGTCAAAAGAACATCCTTTTATTTTCTAAATCATCGAAGAGACGTTTCATTTTAATTTTTCATCAAACAAATATCTCATTTTATTATTCAATCTTGTGCAATTATTCAAATGCCCTCTAGTACCATCTAAATCTTGAACTGATCAAGCACATTGTAACAAATATAATTTTATAACTACTACAATATGAATTCTTGTTCTCATTGTAATAACAATTGTAGTAGCTACGAAATTATAATTATTATAACGTAAATTTTTATTCGCATTATAAAAATTACGATTTCGTAACTACCACAATGTGAACCCCTATCATTCTTGTTCGCATTATAGCAATTATGATTTCATAATTGTTGCAACATGCCTAATTAATTCAAAAATTAAGCAGAAAATAACAGTACTAAAAAATAATTTTAATGCCCAAGAAGGTTATCGGTAAAGTAAAAAACAGCAAACTGAAGAACATGCTAGTAAAGAATCCAAACAATTCATCCAACTAGTATTCTAATGCTGCAAGTAATAAGGAAACTATACCCCGAAAATAATCAAAAGCCTAGTGCAATAGGGAAATGATAGGACATGAAATGAAGCTAGGCACTAATTACGAAATCAATGAGTGAGTGTGCTACCAGGAACCAGTTCAGTAAACCGAACCAACTACAGTTTCTCGATTTACCTTCTTATAAATAATCGTGAGACCAACCATGTAGAGCCGCTAGATGGCAGATTCTATCTTTTTCGGAAGAGTAAATAGAATCAAATAGTGAGTAATTGTGCTACATATAATCCTAACAAACCCAATGTATCATCTTGATACAGTACAATGAGATGTGCTGAGTCAAAGGCAATATCTTTACTGCTCTAATCTCCATTTGCTTGCCATTAAACTCTCAGAATCTGAAGCTTAGTGGAGAAGGCAATGGCAACCCAATCGGGCTGGGAGGAAGACCACTGCAGCTGCTCGATCTCTGCTCCCGCAGTGTAGGCGAGTATGGGGTCAAGGCCACCCTCAGAAGCAGCGGCTGCCATAGACTTCTGGACGTTGCCATGGTCACCGCCCATGGACGAGAGGTCCCATATCAGGGCCTGCGAGTCATCACCAGCGGTGCAGATATGGCAGGAGGAATGCGGCGCCCAGGCGATTGCATTGACGCTGGCCTGGTGGCGGTGGAGCTCGACGACGGGGAAGGTAGGGAAGCGGATGTCGAGGACGACGACCTTGGCGCTATCCATTATGATGGTGGCCATGTAGCGGGGATCCTGCTTGTTCCACCCGAGGCGGACGAGCGGCGTGCCAGGAGGATCGGCGGACTCATATATGATGGTGGAGTGCTCCTTGTCGCGGAGGTCGAAGACGCGGACGGACCCGTCGGCGGAGACGGAGGCAAAGACGCCGACGCCGCCCCAGGCGATGTCGTAGACCTCCTTGTCATGGGCGATGAGCTGGGTGTCGACTGCCTCGCGGTCAATGTCCCAGACAGTGCACGTGGTGTCGATGGAGGAGGTTCCGATGCGGCGGGGCTCAGCGTCGTTCCAGTCGAAGGAAGTCAGTGGACCGCAAAACTCGGAGTTACGGTTGCCGTTGAGAAGCGAGCGGAGCTCAATTCGGGAGGAGTCGTCGGCAACGCGCCAGATGCGGAGGAAGTCGGCAGACGTAGCGAGGAGGTCCGGACGGAGGCACTCGCGGTCGGGAACGAACATGGTTTTGGTGGGAGGGAATGGATGCTCGAAGCAGAGGGCCGGGTCGGAGCGGATCTCACCGGAACCCTCGTCCAGCTGCACGATCTCCATCCGGTTGCCGTAGCCCTCGAGGAGGCTACCGATGGCGAGGCGGTAGCGCTTGTCCCGGCGGACGCTCCAGTTCATGGCGTAGATGTGCCAAGGCGCATCGTAGGTGTAGATCTCCGAGCGCTGCTGCTTCTGCAGGTCCTCGTCGCCGTCGCCCTCCGAGGATCCTAGATCAGGAGTGGGCCGTCGTTCCCGGACCTCCACATCTCCGCTCGCTCCCATGAGAAGATGGTATCTCCTTCTTCGCTCTCTCCCTCGATTACCGGTGCGATCGCCGGCTGCTAGAGGGCAGTCTCCGGAGAAGTAGGAAGGGGGAAGACGAAGAGAAGCGGAGAAGGATAAGCGAGAGTTGCAGCGGATGCATTTAGATTCGGATTTTTGGGGAAGCTGCTACTTATATTTAGATTAGGGTTTGTATGCTTTTTTGTACGGACTAGATTATAATTATTTATTATTATATATATAGGAATATTATGCTGCGCGATGGGTATTTACGCGACCCGTGCGCGACAGCCCCGACCCCCAGCCACTCCCGCCGTCGTCGCCACGCCGTCTGGCCACTGGAGACCGCCGGACCGGGCCCGATCGACGGCCCACTCGTCGGCGCGCCGACCGACACCGGATTCCGACCGGATTGTGGCCGGAATCCGGTCCGAAAACGCCGAAAGACCGACCACTGTGGGCCAAATCGCAGTCGGATCGCGGCCGAGGAAGGACCGCCGGCCGCCGGCGATCCTTCCTCGGCCGGTCTCCGACCACGATTTAGTCGGAAACCGGCCGCGATTTGGCCCACAGTGGCCGGGTCTGCGATTCGGCGATTTCCAACCGAATTCCGGCCACAATCCGATCGAAATCCTGTGCCGGTTGGTGCGCCGACGAGTGGCGCATCGACCGAGCCCGATCTGGCAGTCGGACGACGAAGCGGTAGCGGCGGGAACAGCGACAAGTCGGGCGCTCGCGGCACTGTGCATTCCCACTTTTGAACGGTCCGATCTTCGTGATCACGCGTGATGGACGGTGATCCTGCTGTCGTGCACGGGCGCGTATGAAGCCTGCGCGCAGCATAGCATTTTCGTGTATATATATATATATATATATATATATATATATATATATTTCAAAAAAGTGGTAACAAAATTCCCCCTTTTTACAAAAGTCAAAAGTGTTATTCTCTTTCGTTTTAGAAAAAAGAAACTTTTATTAAATTTTGTTTTTTGTTTTGTTTTTTCACCATTAGGGTTTTTAGTCATGTTCTTCCAAAAAAAAATAATCTTAACTTCTTTCCTTTAAAATTAAAAATTTTATTGAATATTAAATATGCATACAATAATTATTAGGATCATAATATACATTTTAAAAATTGTATAATATATTTTAATACTAAATTCCGTTTTAACTAATATTTAAAATTAAATAATAGAACTACCCATGGTTCCTTTGAAATATTATTGCTAAATAAAACATTAAAATTTTATTTTAAATGCATAGGTATAGACATCTAACTATATTTTATTTATATTTCAATTAATATTTCTAAGAACAGGTAGAATAATTTAAACACCTTTTTTAAAAATTTATATATTGTGGTCCCTTTTTGAGATTGCATAACTTTTGAATTATACTTGCCCTTTTTTTAGGAATACGAATCACTTTTCTCATATAAAACCAAAAACATACAGTAAAACAAAAAATATCAGACAATCTCGATCTAATCAGGGCCGGGCCTGAGGGAGGCCCGCCTCAGGCCCACCATCCAGGGCTCCTTAAAACACATTATAAATTAATTATAGGGCCAAAAAATAATTTTATTTTTTTAATCCTAGATAATCTAATTAATTTGAGAATGAGAGATTGCATCAATTTGAGAGTGAAAGTTTTTGATGCCATGTGAAATTCCCACTTTCTGATTTAGTGAACTAGTTGCTTTTTTTATTTTATTTAAAGATGTAGTTAAAATCTATTATCTTGATAGATCATGGAAAATTTTATAAGTTGATTGAATTATTTATCATATAAAATTTATTTGCACATTTTAAATATCATCATCTAATATCATTAAGGGTGAGTGCATCAATAACGCAATCTAGTTCTTAAAATGTTGCATGAATATTACTAATTAGATCTTTAAAAAATCTCATAATCCTCCTAATGCGTCACCACTTGCCAATAGGGATCCTTCAAAAGAGGAGAAAGAATATGCTTTAGTGTTGAAGGCAAGATATTGATGCTTTAGTATTGAAGGAGAAAGAGTATGGTGGTTAATGTTTTCTCAAACATATCACACTCTCCTCAAAGAGATCTAAAGTAGAACAAAACATGTAATAAAAAGTAAAAGTGAAGTAACTTATTACTAGATAATGAGATAGACAAACTAGTGAAAATGTATATATAAATAAATAATAAGGCAGGGAAGATTACATCTGCTATTTACCTCTTGAGTTTCTCACACAATACTCGTTGGCAGGTATTCCCAAGTCAAGCCTGGCTTCTTTGTTCATTCTTCCAGGAATTCTTGGCAGCTTCGGCAGACGAAGAACCAGAATCTCCATTAGTGTCCTTCAGCTTAGAAAAGAAAGGATCCCATTCATGTGTCCCCACTGTTCTCTGCCCACCCTCTAACAAAGCATACTTCCAGCTGTTTTCTTCAATGAAATCCTTATCTTCTCGGCCTTCAACCATGTCCTTTCTCAGTTTTGTAACTCTGTTGATGACTGCTTGTACAGACACATCAAAGGCATCCCTTAGAGTCTCCATTTTAGATCTAGGGTCCGCGTAAATCAACCTCGGAATAAGACCTATAACTGTTTCCCGCATTTGTTCAATGATATCCGGGGAGATTTGCTTTAACCTTTCTTCAATGCTGGCATTCCTCTTTCTAATGTCATCCTCGGGGATAAATACAGAATAAGTTGAGTAGTTTCTTGGGAGATGCCATGTATATTGTATATATGCAGATCCAGGATGGAAGAAAACAGGTATGCAACCAGCTAACATTGAGTCGAAAGCTGATCTCCTTGTATAAGAATCTCCCTGAGGTTGTAAGCAAAACAAAGAACTCTGGAACATCTTCATTATGCTGCTTGGAGAGTGACATTTGCTCTCTCCAAGATCACACTCCAACAATTTACAGATGTTCGAACTTCTGCACTGGTCTATGATCTGGCCTCTGATTGACTCTGGATTGTCGGGACGTGGGGCGCCGGCAAATGAAAAGAGATACTTCCGCTCCAATTTCCTCATCCTGTCCTGCCAAATGAAAACATCAGCATCCTTCGCTGGGTGAAAGTAAGTAGGATATGGTATCCCAAAATCATTAGCATTCCATGGGCTTGCCTCCACTACTAGCATAGACATGTTTCTTGCAGCTGGCAAGAACAAAAGTTTGTTCCCCCAATCGGTTTCATTATCAGTCAATCTTCTAAAATCCCAAGTGATCCTCCCAGCCACCAAGAAATGGTCTCTACCCCCCATCACACTCCACTCAGGCCTCTTCATGAGCCAATCAACCAATTCAAGTGATGCAGCATCCCTGACTGATATATTGTATCCCCAAAGGTACCGAGCTATGTCGAACCCAGCATAGAAAGGAACAAAAACAGCAGCAGCAATTGATGAATCTTTTGTCAAGCAATCATACTGTTTCATTCGGTTGTTGAAGATCACATCAACTGCAAATTGATTAGTAGCATACCATCCTGTATTCGAGAAAACTCCATCAGCATCCTCAAGCGGAGGTCCCATACCAACATTACTTGTGAACTTGCACATATTGGTCCAAAGGCTCAACTTTCTACAATCTGTGAGCATGTCGGTATTGAACCTCGAAGGGAGATCATGGACGTAGATGTACCTCCCCCCGCATGGATCACTCTTGTTCTCTATTGTCCGGAGGGCTCGTGTGAAAGGAAATGCCTTGAGACCTTGATTGCTATCTGATTGCTTTGGCTTTGTTCTTGCCTCCATCTTGGCCAGTTCGAGCACTTCATATGCTTCCGGAGGTATGGAGGAAGAGGAGTACAGAACAGGATGCTCAGCATCAGGTTTGTCGCTGAGAACGGCGAAGTGGAAGTAAAAGATCATGATCCAGAACATGGCAGATAGAGTTGCCAACAAACACAGCCGCATAGGCGGAGGCTTACCATTGGCCTTCTCCATCTCCTCCTGATGCCTGGAGGCGGACGATCGCCGTCTCATAGAGCCAAACTCAAAATACGCTCAACTGATGAATCTCAATCGATCAAAATCCAACCAAATTGAACGCCACAGATCCAATTTGACTAGCAGCCTTTCCAAAACCGAAGTGCGGCCAGAGCAAGTATGACCGATCGCTCTGCTATGCAGAACGTTCAACTACAAGTTTTCACTAAAAATCACAAGTTTTGCATTGATCACGCCGCCCCTCTCAGTTTCAAAAACCCTAGACATACAAAATTGATGGGGCACCTAAACACAGATCTGGGTACCCCACAAAACGCCATGAAATGCCACTTCAAATCCCGCTTCCTTTCCGCTTTCAAATCTCCACCGGGAGGGAAAACGTCCGACCAGGCTCACTTGGGAAGAACAATGGCGGAAACATCACCAACAAAAACACACATCTCGTAGTAAAAACACACAGACGCGATAAAAGAAGAACTCACGAGAGAGATCGACGCCGCTGACGGAGAGGAAGATTGCATCAGACCCACCAGACCACCACCATTCACGGGCAGACAGCGACGGACGTTGCCGTCTCGAAGCCGCTTCGCAAGTCGCCTGTGGGAAAGTGTCGGCCAGCTCCGTCCCAGCGCGTAACCAGTTGCCTCCGTCTACTGGTCGGCCCCACTGGGACACCTGTCGGATCCCATTTAAATGCCAAAATTTAGTGCCTATTTTGCGCCCCGTCTTTGTCCTACTTCACGCCGTTAAGTCCGTAACGGCCGTTAGGTTTACCGTCCCGAACCGCAAATCCGGACCGCGTGTCCGCACCATGACGCGATGCCGTCGCGCATTCCGAAGCAATTATTTATACCCTTCGTGCTATTTAAGTCTTAGTCGGCGCCTCAAATTAACGAAGTCATTAAAAGAGTGCCTTTATTCAACATATTTTTCATCCAATATTATCACTACTATATTTATTAAAATAAATTCTTTTTTAATTCAATTTAATTAAAAATATATGTAAATCACTTTTAAATATTTTTGTTATTATTAAGTTGGTATTAAAAAAATTTAAATTTGATCAAAATTATTTTAATAATATTAAAATAATTAGACAAACTCGGTATGGTAATTAGAAATCATTAATCATTTAAAAATAGAAAAAATATAACTTTTAAAAAACATATAAATTAAAATGTATTATAAAATATTATGACGTGATAAATTTTGACAAAATTACTGCATTAATATTCTTAAATATAAAATACGCAGATATGTTTTATTCATATTTTTAAAATAACTAAAAGATTTTTTAAAATAATAATATAATACTTTTAAATTTATTCGTAATAATAAAAAAAGATCGTTTACCTCTCAAATTAATTGGGCGAAATGCTTAGTTAATGTTATATTAATGCAGGGTTATTTCGGAATGTCGTTCCGTGCCGTGTCGGCTGTTCTTCCTACACCGTTTCCGTTCCGTTTCCGTTTCGAACGGCTTGGCCATCCTTTATATACCGTCAACGATCGCAACATTCGAGGACTCCCGGACGCCAGATCAACACGAGTACCACCATCTCGTTCGCGACAACGTCCTTCGTCGATTTTAGATCTAGGGTTGCGGTCGAACTCCGATCACGGGACGCCTCGGAGTTGCCCCTGCCGGCGATGCTCTCATGGAAGGAAAAGGTGGCGGCGAGGCTCTCCCGGATCCTCGCCGACTCCTCCTCTTCTCCTACTACTCCTTCCGGAGATTACTCCCCCATCGCTGTGGAGGACGAGGTAGTGCCGATCGATCCCTTTTCCTCCTAATTTGCCGTATGTTTTTTTGTCTTTTTTTAGATCTGTTCGTATTAGGTGCTTATGGTACATTTGCTTTGGATATTTGTTCCAACGTTTGAACTTTGAAGAGCTCAACTTTTGTAGCCCTAGATTTTTATCTGTTTCGTAGGCTTCAAATTTCTATGATGAATTTGCTGCTGCGACTGGCTTTGTTTGTTTTGAGTCTATTTTGTTTCTTGAAATTTCTGAAAAAATTGGGATTGCGAATGAGATATAAATTCTTCGCAGTGCATCCGTATCTGAACTAGCACGGATTTAGATAAATTGCTGTAGAAGGTTAACGTGTGTAGAGCACTTTGTTTACTTTTCAAATGTTCTGAAAAGTCATTTGATGAATAGTTGTTGTACTAGTACTCGAGAACTGAGAATAATTCCATCAATAACTCATCCCGAGAATTGCAGACTTAGAATAAATTCCATCAATAACTCACCCTGAGAGTTTGAGAATTGGGAATTTTTAGTCAAATAAGCATTGTGCGACAAATTTAAGGAACCATCGAAGTCATGAGAACTACTTGTGCTAGGAACGTATAGGTTGAATTACCACAGGTGAGGATACATAGTGAAAATGCTTTTGAGAGACAAAGACAATACTGATCCTCTTAGTAGGGTGAACAAATGGGATGAGAGGAGGTAAAAGAGAGGAAATTCTTTTGAGACAAACTTGCTTGGTTAATATTGATGTAAACATTGCATATGGTCAATTCTTAGAACATGATATGAAGTTTAATCAATCTAATAAAATAGATCCATTATAAAATATTTTTATGACGTCTTGAACCATGGTGGACTGACTGTATTTCAATAATACAATTCTGAAATAAAATGTAATTGTCTAATTATTTGCTAACTTAGGATAAAGATTGATCACTAATGTAGCATTGTATAACATAACGCGACGAAGAGAGATTCTTACAAGGGAGGGAAGAGGGAGTCATGCTTTAGAGACGAAGGTATCGTGAGGGTTGTATAGGATTGGCAAGAAGGGTAGATGGGCTTTAGATGGGTTGAATATTAGATTGACGATATGAAGGGACATTAGAGGAATTGGTCCTAATCAATATGCTAAGAGAGGGAACTTCTTATGAGAGTGGAGCAGGAGGTGTCTCTAAAACGATGGATTTACTTCTTCTGGAATTTGCTTGAATTTGCATGTATGAAAAATTTCTGAACATAATGGTCCTCTCTTAACTTTTACATTTGAACAACTAGATGTTTCTTTGTACTTTAATCGCTTATATGAAACTATCCTTCCATGGAGACTATATTTTATTACTGTTGTGATCTTTCCATATTTTAGGTGTATTGTTATCTACTGGTGAAACCATAAGACGATGTATGGGTATGTCTAAACATGTTAGGATTTCTTCCTATATTTTCCATCTTTCCTTTCATATAATCAACAGAAGAAATGCCAGCCAATCTTTGGCATGGGGTACTTTCTGGGGAGAGTATTAATTTTGAAGTGCTACAGAAAAAATTTACCTGGAAGTTCAGTCCCTTGTTTTTAATTTGCACTTGAGAAATAACAATAAGAACTGAAAAAATACAAGACGACAATAATGCATTCTTTTGATAGCCAAAGAGTGTTACATGATGATACTTTACTCTTATATAGCATTTACAAAGTTCAGGTGTGGTTTCTTTTATGTTGACTAGTGAAATTCCATCTAAGGTGAGAGTAATTGAGAATCTATATTTCTGTACTGAAATGCTTTATATACTATATTTTGTTATTATGTGCTCGACATCGACATGCAAGGTAAGGTTATGGGGTTATGTAGCATGAAATACTTGTTGATTTTGTATGTCACTGATTTCCCTTTCTTGCAGGCAATATCTGCACAAGACTATTCATTTCAAGCTAAACGGTCTTTCTCCTCAAACTTTTTGTCTTCTTTGAACTCAATCAGTGGTGATGCTGACGCAAGTGAGCCAAAATCACCTGCTCATATTCATAGCGAAGGTTCCTCACCACAAAAATCACTACCTAAAAAATGGGGTGCAAATTCCTTGGCATGGAAAAACATGCCTTCTAATTTAGGAGAGGAAAATGGAACAAGAAGTGAATGCATAAAAATTCCTGAGAGTTCAAAAGAGGACATGGACCAGTTCCCCAATAGACCTATCGATCGTTATTCCATGTTTGTTGAAGCGTCCACTCAACATGACCCTAATGAATATCTTTCTTATCTTACTGAAAAGTCTACATTTATGTCTGCTGACCTTTTTCAATTTTTTGGGTCATGTTTGCCTAATATTGTCAAAGGGTGCCAGTGGATTCTTTTGTATAGGTGAGATTTTAGATCTATTCTTGACTAGATGGGCTATGCTAATCTCATTGGTTGTGACATATTATTGTTCTCTCCAAATGAAGGGCAGCACATGGAAACATGGGATATCACTTCAAACTCTCCTTCGTAAGAGTGCTGACCTTCCGGGTCCATGCCTATTAGTGAGTTTATCACTCAGCTGTTGGTCTATTCTGGTTTTACCACCTTAACTGTTAACCAACTCTCACTTAAGTATTCCTTTCTGTCATTTGTGTTTGTACTTGTCTTTGCTAGATTGTTGGGGATATGCAAGGTGCCATTTTTGGTGGCCTTCTGAATAGTCCTTTAAAGCCTACATCTATAAGGAAGTATCAAGTACTATTCTGATTTACTTGCATCTCACTATACATAATTCTGGCACTTGAATTCTTACACTGCTTTAGTTGTGGCTTGTGTTTAATTATCATGATGTTGGTGAGCAGGGCACAGGCGAAACCTTTGTGTTCAGTACAATTTATGGGGAGCCAAGGTTCTTTAGAGCAACTGGTAATTGTTTTACATTTATGCATATCTTTTGTCATGTGTATAGTGCATCAAGGTACATATAAAGCAATCATCATTCGAGGATCAGCTGAAGACCATGGTGAAATTTTGGTTTTAGAAGTAACTTTAGGGTTCATTTGCAATTTTCTCTTTGATTGTACCCATGTCAACAAGAATCTTATATAGGTTCATAGCAAGCCTTTTAACATGTCTATCAATTGCTAATTATTACTTGGAACGTGGAGGTTGAGTTTCTTTATGGGACCCAATTTTATCTCAGGGCTTGCAATTTTATGGGGCCCAAATATTTATTTAATTTGGGCATGGAAGTTTTAGATTTAGTTCCTTTATTAGGCAAGACAAACTGTCTGGTTTCTTGTTTGTCCATCAAAACATGGGGATTCAATCAAAACCACTTTAAATGATGGTCGGTGATGACAATCGAAGCAAGGAAGCATTTGCCTTGTTTGTGTAAAATTTTGCCAATCACATTGAATAATAAAAAATCATTGATGGAGTACCAGTTTCTCATCAATGTGAACTTTGATATACAGAAAGGCCTCAAATGCCCGGTCAACTCCTCTGGTGGCTTCTCAAAGATTACCTTATTGGCTCTAGATTCTCAGGCTGTTCTCTTGCGAACATGAGCTTCAGATATAAACGTAAACTTCATCTCTGGAAGAATGTGGCAGGGATAATCATGTGCAGACTGTTGGAGCAGAAACTGATGAGATGGCAGATGGGTGGTTCAACAGAGAATGGGGGCTGCACATGTGTTAGGAGGGGGCATAAGTAGAATGAGATGGGGTAGGTTAGAGAGGCACTGGGATAAGATGAGTGGGTACGAGACAGGCTTTGATGCCAAGTTAAAACTTTGACATCTCAGATGTTATATCATGGGGTTATAATTCATTTATTTATAGCCTTAGACATAACTAATTCTATCATGGTCTGAGGAGTTTCTATGTACACATTATTTAAATGGATTACTATTGTGGTCTGACCGTGATAAATGGTTCAGATCAAATTCCGTTTTAGAAATTAAATTGCACAAAGTGCTTAGCACAATATATTGAAATAACATGGCAAAAATCATGTATAAGATTTAGTGAAAATGAAGTGAAGCAACTCTATCAGGCATTGTTTGTTATCTCACTATAGTCACCCTGAGTCATTGCTTATAGGTGCAAATAGGTTTTATTACTTGTGCCTGAATGATCAACTGGCATTTGGTGGGGGTCGAAACTATGCTTTATCCCTTGAGGAAGATCTGTAAGTAAATTTGTTTCTAGTTTCTTACTTGCAAATAATTATTCTGGCTCTATACCATCTCATTATTGAAAACTGGAACAATATCTTTTTTGTCATTGAGGAGGTTGCGTGGAACCAGTGGCCCTTGTGAAACATTTGGGAACTCTTGCTTGGCTCATACTTCAGAATTTGAGCTGAAGAATGTTGAGGTGATATTAAAACCTTGTGAATCAATATGAAGTATCCACGTTCTTATATGTAAATTTGTTCTTTGATCTGATCTTCTGGCATTAAAAGCATCTAGCTTCTGTTAGTTGCTTATGGAGTAAGATAGCCAAAATTTAAATTTGTAACATCTTAGCCATGCACTTAATAGGTAAATTTGATGCTAATAGTTACTATGTAAACAAATTATCTGAACATGGAATGAAATTCCAGACTCCAACACACAGTCATACTGGAAAGAATTAAATAATTGCTGATCCAAAGAGTACATCTGTAAAGAGAGAAGAATAAAATATGAGGGAAAAGGTGAAATGGCAAATTGGAGAGGCAATGTTATTCAGCAGATGATTCCACTAACCGCCTGAAATTTGAAGTTAGTATAATCTTATAAAGGTTGGTGTGGTCTACCATGGTTGCTTGTTTCTAAAATATTGAATGTTTAAGTTCGTGTTTTGAGCTATAATAACGTAGTCATCGATATCAACACTTCCTATCTTTAAATCTTAGCTGCTGGTGTCATGGGTGTTTTCTTCCATTTGTATGTACAAGTGAGATGGTCCAAATACCTTGGAGGTCCTGCATTGTACCACAAACTACTGAGAGCTTTTCTGCCTTACCTTTCATAGATGTATAAGTCTACTTAGGTCCCTAGTTTGATATTTATGTACTTCATTAGATATGTTTATTTGTTCGTGCATCATTTTGTGATTTTACCTTTTCAAAAAAATTTTCCTTTCCTAACGTTTCCACATTGCTGATGCAGTTGTGGGGGTTTGCTCATTCATCTCGTTTGCTCACGTAACTGATTCTTTCAGACAACGATGATGCGCCAATTGGACTGTTTCTGATGTATTCTTTATTCATTTCAAAAAGGTTTGTTATAATCTGTTTAACTGATGTCATTTCTCTTTCAAGCACTAGTTGACCGTTGATATTATTTTGTCAATTTACATTTTATAATCCCCAGATTAATGCATTAGCTTTCTGCCTTATCTGCCTTTATTTTAGATCAAATTACGTTTGCTTCAAAGTAAAGTTCATTTATTCTTTTACCACTCAATGCTGGCAGCTAAATTCTACTAGCAACAACATTCTATAAATCAAAACAGTGACAAACGCGATCACATTCCATTTGGCAAAGCATTTTTCACCAATAAATTATGATTCATCATAACATTAGCTTCAAAACAAATAATACGACCTTACACATTATCGAAGAAACATAACATCCACAAGTCAAATTTCTTTTGCTTACGATGTCACGCAGGGAATTAAAATTTTCTGGGATGATCGGCTGCACCGGGCAAAATCGTATGTAGGCCCAAGCGATTTTGAATGTGCTCCATTAATTTAGGGACAAGCACGAATGCTGTAGGTGAGGTGAAGACAAGATTAGCTGATCCGAGCTGGGGTTCATCAATGAGCTGGGGATTTGGGTTCCTCTGGTCTATCCCGTGGGAGTCCAAATATCCTAAGATTACGGTCCATGGAACCGACTGCCATGTATTTTGCATCAGCTCCAAACTTTACCGAGGTGATTTTCCCTGGAGTTTAGTAGAACAACCCCTTTAAAAATCACACAAAGGGAGTAGTTTCCCAATGGGATAGCCGTGGCCACTTAACACATTTACACAGGTATTAAACTTCAAGTAAACCAATGAAAATCCATACAGCTATCATTCAATTATAGCAAAAGATAAAATCCATCATCCTAACAGCTCTACACGATCAGATCCACAATCATCTATAAAAAGGTAAATCGAGAAATTATAATTAATCATTATGGAAGAGGATATTTTTTTCGACTTCACCGATTGCCCTGATAGCCAACTCAATTCTGCCCCAGGCATACAATTATCATTCAAAGACACACATAGGGTAACCAAATAAATCTAATGTAACTTATAATTACACAGCTATTTACATAACGTGACTCATAATTTTATAGGTTTGAATTTAAAATAATCTAAATTCAGATCACTCATTTATGACGCCCGAATAAATAGAACAAACCAGATCATATACATGATCAAACCCTTTTATCAACATTTAATTAATAAATACATAATTTATTAATAAATGAGTTATAAATACATAATAAATTATATAAATTATAACATATGATTATACACAAATTATATGCATCCTATTTAGGTTTTTATATTATTTGTATTTAAAGTTTATTTGAATTTATTAAATGGGTAAATTTGATGTTATTTATAACCTGTTTAACAGGTTAAGTTATATACAGGTTATGTTACATGACCTATTTAATTAAATGAGTCGCTAATAAATCATAAATGAGTTAATTCATTTATAAACAGAATGTGTTTAGGGTGGGTTCGTAGACAGAATGTGTGCGGATTGCATATTTTAGCCCTACAATAAAGGAATTAGATTCGGACTAAGATTAAATATGTCAAACACCAATGAGATATGCCCCGTTTATACACCAATCGCATTTGCCAGGTATTGGCAGATTGCTTGACCCATTTGGAGTACATATACCAGTCTTAACATTAAGACGGGTATGAGTGGAGTAGATATCTACGATGGGCATGATTACGATGGCTAAAGTTTCGCAGTAACCCTATCCATTATCCCTAACCTCAGGTATTGTGCATTTGGGAAAAACAAATGGTACCTGCTCCAGATAAATCAGGGAATGTCTTGATAAGATTCCATTCCAGCTTCACATTGGCGACTTGGTAAACTCTGCAGATTGCATTTATGGAAAAGATTGAGAACGACATGCGAACTGAGACTGATATTAATTCGTAAGATAAACCATCAAAAATTGAACAAGTCAAGACACCATGTAATCTAATTTAAAGCATGATTGGATGATCTCAAATCTGAAGAAATGGTGCATACCTAATATCAGAACCAGCAAGAGCTAGATAAGATCCACTGAAATCAAACTCAACTGCAATAAGAGTGATATTTCTTAATTAGTACATTGAGAAGACAAAAATAAATAAATAGATAAAATTCTTATAGATCTCTATGTTAAAAACCAAGTACTGAGTTTGGTATTATTTTATTCGACACAAAAATTAGTCTGAGACATCTATCACTACTATAAACAAGTTCATCACATAAGTTCGTGAAAGTATGGTGGAATTTTGAAGTGAAAAAACCATTCGCATATGAGCTAAAAAAGCTGATAAGTCTTCCTGTGAACCATATCATGACAGAACATATAAACTGTAAGTAGCTACACTAGAAATGTTTCAGGTAACAAATAGTATCAGCATACCAGAGTTTGTTGGAGTATTTGAATCATATGGAGTGAAGGATCTGAAGTTCTTAAGCTTCCTATGATCCCAAAGCTTGACGCCATCCATAGCAGCAGTCTGATCAATGTCAGGTAACAAATACATCATTGCAAGGCACTATGAACATCTGTCTGTTTAAAGCATCTTCAAAAAGAAACAATACCGCGAGGAAATAACCATTCTCAGAAAATCACATTGCAGTTACTGATCCAATATGGCCATCAAACTTTGCAACATTTAACTGCACAAAAATTATTTGCCAAATGGTAAGAACACAAAATCAAACTATTTTCATGTCCAATAATTTATCACAGTACAAACTGTACCTGAGATTTTACATCCCAAATATTAACAAGGGCTCCAGTAGTGCCAGTTCCTAGAATAAGACCATCAGGATGGAAGGAAGCTGAAGTATAGCCTTCCTCTGGACTAGCTTCACCAACCTGCATATGTACATTTTCTGTTATTCTATGATCAAGAGGAATAATATCTCTAATGCGAGTTGGTAAAAGAAATTATTAGAGACAACAAGGATAATGCAAGTTAAAAATAACATAAAATAAGTTTATGAGAAAGAAATACCTGAGTGAGGCAAGATCCTGTAGAGAGGTCATAGAAACACCAAGTATTATCCATAGAAGCAGTAACAAAGTACTTATTAGTAGCATGTAGTGTAACAGCTTGTACCTATGGCAGTGTGAAAATATCAACAACAAAATTGAGATGAAGTATGAAAATGACAATAAAGGTCAGGATAAAAAAAATCTAGGAAAGACTAGTTTCATGTTATAGGTAGATTCCAGCTGATAGACTCATTAATAAAATTAATTTTAAAAAACAAGCTTCCAAGAAAGTGAATGTAATATTGCAAGTTTGTGACATCCATATTAGAGTTAGCAACTCCAAGTCCTTATTTTTGTTCAATGAACTTACTAGTAATATCAGAGATATGTATGGTTTTATATCCTTTTCAAATCATATTGTATTAATTGATGAGAATTTAGCTAAACCAAATTTAAGACTTCAATTAAGAAGACAAACTTAATTGTAGAAACTAAAGCATCAGCCAAGTAGACTTAAAACAACGTGGATGAAATGCACTGTCATTTTAGCAATAACAAAATAAAGTTTGAAGGAATAGTTATCCTAGATGGACAAAAAAATGATAAATTGAACATATTGTTCAACAAGGAAAAATTGATGAAAATATTAACAATAATGAATGTTGGACCTTTAAAGTAAAAAGCAGCAAATTGCTGTGATCCTCATGCACCATTAGCAATACTAAAAGAAAATATGAAGGGATAGTTGAAGCTAGATTGGCAAAAACAAATTATACAATAGTTTGAAATCCTAAAATAATTATTCTACAACAAACAGATGATAAGGTTCATGTGGTTCTGTAGCCATCAGTTAAAAGAGATTTGTTATAGCTAGTTGTATGACCAACAATGCCTATGAGCTAGAAGTGTTAGGGGACTAAAAAAATAAGAAACAAAAAGAACAAGTAAATGGTAGAAATAATTTTTATCAAAGAAAAAAATTACTAAAATTCACATGCAATTAAGTTTTTTGTGATAGTATACACACCGGTACATTCACTACTTGGAGTTAAAAATGTTAGGAAGGAGACACGAATCCTGAATCACTTGACTAACTAATATTATAGAGCTAATTAAGGTTAACTGTGGATAACAAGGAATATTCAAGAGCTAAGCAATGTATAAGTGTGCAGAACAAGGAATATGCTAGAGTTAATTAATGTTAAGAGTGGAGAACAAGACAAACTAGTTAGCGAAAATGACAGCATACTAATTATGTTTTCTTGTAGAACTAATGGTGAGACAGGAAAGTTGTAGCTAACCCCATATGGTAGTGACAAAAGTTACATAGAAATAAGTTTTGCCATTTTGTCTAAAAATAGCAAACAATATGTCACACAACATTAGAAAGCAACCCACCATGTATAACTCTCGAGGATATAGCAAGTAAAATAACATCTTAGTATTGAGCAAATGAGCAGTGTGTAGAAAGGACTTCAAATTTCCACATGTATAAAACTAATAACACTAGATCCCAACCAAAAGGTGATTGATATCTTTAACCTTAAAGCTTAGCATAGAACTGCTTCTAAGAACTAAAAATATCTCAAACTAGATACCCAAGATTCCAGTGACGTAAACTAAATGTAGAAAATTATGTGTCTGGCATGAGCAAATGGTCCAATAAACAAATTGGGTGTATGGCACATTTCATCTGATCTACATATTCTTTAATCCACCTGAATCATTCCAAGGAAAGCAAACCACAAGCCACAATGTAGTAAATAAAGGTTAGTTGTCATATCACTGAAAATTGGCATAAATAACTTTTGCCAATTAAAGCAAACATGTAGAAAAGATACAGAATAGACAATCTTAAATACCTAAATACTGGGGAGCTATTTCACAATTGAAATTTATTGGATTAGCCATAACAAATTATCCCACTGTGATATAAAATTATAAAATAATCATAGAATTTAATCATAAGCTACCTCAGCAGTGTGGTCCCTCAGTACATGATGACAATTATATTTTCCATCATCAGTCCCTTGCCAAATGCGTACTGTCTGCAGAATCATAAACTAATACAATGAGAAAGATGTGTTTTTGTTACCAAAATTAAACTTCAGCCAATTTGCTTGATCAGCCACTTCACAATGTTCATAAGAAAAAATTCTGCAAAAAAAAAAAAAAAATCTTTCTTTATCCTATATTTTAGGAAAACAATTCAACATGTTTCCTGCAAGCTACTATTGACCCTACAATTTGAATACAATAAAGTAAAGCATATAACAATGAATACAAAAAATGGTGCAGGTGTCCAGATGGACCTAGCTCTGTACACTGCATATGATGTTCCAAAGTTCTGAACATGCTACCAATTTGTGAAAGATGCTATTGGAATTCTTTGTAGTTGCATATTCCTAATGAAAAGGAAAAGTCTTCTTCTAAACACAACTCCATATAATGGTCAGAAAAACAAATATTTTATGAACCAACAGGAATTACAATAGAGCTGCCATTTTTTTATATGCATGTTTCATTTGAGTCCAAAAAAATGTTTTGAAATTTGAAACAAAGTGATAGGTCCTACAAACAGTTTCTTGCATGGCATAATAGAATTAGCGAAAATCAATAATATCCTTCATGGTTGTAATCATTGTTTAAAAAATGGCCTAGGCAGAAACATTTTAGACAAGGGAACAGATCGCATAATCTGATATATTGTCCCTTAGGCAATCAAGATGCATAGGGAGGTACCTACGCTAGCTATGTACGGGCGAAAAGGAAATTTTTATATGGTTTCATGGTTGATTTGATGATCTAGAACAAGGACTTTGTTTGGTTACTTTTATCCACTGAAGAATAATTATTAGTGATTATCAAATACTAAATTTTTCATATGGTAGCACGCAACTTGTAAGTGTTAATTTAAAGTTTTATTTGTAAGTGATACACTACATATTTATCATGACAGTAATAAATATGGCCTATTCTACATTTGTTATAGTATTTGTTTTACATTGTATAATTGGCATGTATTTCCTTATATTATTAATAGAACCATTTGATTAATATATTTTATCGAGCATATGTTATGTCACTTTTTATCGACATAACTATTTTTTGTATTTTTTTAATACAGACATATGCTCTCGCATATCACATTTGTATTGTCCAATGGCAATTGTTTGCTGACAAGAAACATCTTTTGAAATCCTGGTTGTGGTACTAGTGGTATAAATTTGAATGTCAATCTTACTATCAAACTTCAATCCTAAAGTGTATTATGTTTTAATTATTCTATTACTAAAACAAGGAATGAGATTATCCAAATATCTAATGTTAAACCAACCATAATAATCTAAAAAAATAATGTTTGGCCATTTTCAAGCAAGATCCAATCATAAAATAGGTTTTGTTTTACTGAAGTTAATTATAAATTCTCTTTCGGCAATAAAAACACAAGTTAAAGGATTATGGCAGACAAAATAAACAGAACTAATATAAAGTGAAGAAAAGACACATTGGTTTGGAGAGTACAAAAAACATAAGGTATACAACTTCTCATGTTAGTTTTGCATGAAAAAACAATTGATATTTACATCCAGCAATAAACAAGGATCATGATAATGAATCAAAATTCAAAGAAAACCTGAGAGAGAATAAACAAGGATTCATCCACTAACCTTGTCACCTGACCCAGTTATAATAAGTTCTTCACCAGGCACCAATTTGACACTGGTAACCTAATTAAGGGATAAAAAGGACCCAACAAGATCATAAGAAAGAACGATATGATGATAGATACAGATAACAGAAGTTCTCAAGGCAAAGGCAAATACTTTCTTTGAATGACCAGTGAGTGTCGATAAAACCTGGCCAGATGTGCTATTGAAAAGAACTCCAGTTGCATCTATACCACCCGTGGCAATTACATCCTGTTAGTTGTAACTACCACTTGATTAGTACAACAGTAGACAACTAACAAGGTTTATTTTGAAGGTTGATATTGAATGTGCATCAGTTACATAGTTAGAGATTAGATGGTTTAGTAAGTATTATTGAGCATTGACAGGACTAACAAAAGAATACAAACAATTGCTGCACAGATATGCAACTTGATGATGTTATAAGGTTAGATTAGGAAAATGCAACAGATATAAATAGGTCAACCAAAAAAAACATAAATTAATAACAGAGGTAGCCAACCTTTGAAGCATCAACCTTCTAATACTTAAAACTGGGCGCACAAGTTACAGCTAAATGAATTTTTTAGATGATGTAGAGAATCATAATATAAGCATCCTTGAATAAATAATCACAAAAAATATCCTACCTTTGAAGCATCACTGTCAATTGAAAGAATGCCTGGCTTGTTAGACTTGTGAAGTGGATGACTAGCAACCTGAGTGTATTCATCCAGTGCGTCAACAGGAGCCAGTGTAGCAGGGATCTAAGGCATAAGAAAAACGAAAGATATAACTTCAAGATACTCAAACTTGAAATATTGCTGTTGCATTCTCATGACAAACCAAATAGAAATCACAAAATTCTGCATATGCACTCCTCTTTGTTTAAAACTAATATTTTTCTCTTTAAGAATGTTTGCTCATTGCACACATGCTTGCCTCAAAACACAAAATCAGACCATAAGATATTTGGGATTTATAACTTTGTTGGTGGTGGTATTGTTGCTTCTTTTCACCATCAAATTTTGCATGGAGGACCATAGCCTAATTTATTGTGCTGAAGCATAGCAGGATTACCTGGCATTTTTTCCTTTGTCCAGAAAGCAAAGCATTGCATTCAGTAAGCTCTGCAATTATATTAGGATTAATACCAGGGCGAATTCTCTTAGCAACAGGACCCATCTCATTCTCTGTATCTGTAAATATAGTCAACGGTAAAGAAATGTTATAAATGTATAATTTCAGATCTTGTATTTAGCAGTTTCAAAAACCTCTTTTCCCATTACTGACAACAACGGCATCAGTAGATTCAGATTGTATTTGCCTCTCACTCTGAGACAAAAGCATTCTCGCTTCATCTCTTTCCTTCTTCAGTCTAGCAATAACTCGGCATGCAGCATCATGCTGGAGCATAATGCAGTTAGCACAGAACAAGTTATCTGCCCTACAGAGTGATAAAGCAATACAAACTGGAGAAAAATATGGCTACGATGAAAATGACAATTTAAGCAAGTGCTATATATATTGACGCGGGGAAAGACAATGGGAGGTTTCAAGAGAAAACATGGACTACTAAGCCATTTGGATATCCAGAAATTAGACAAATGGATTTCCCCCACACAGATAAATTAGTTGTGAAATAAGAAACAAGAAAGAATAGATGGATGCAATACATAATAAAAAGATGGAGAATTTGATGTCTGTAGTCATGTTATAATGAGAATACTGCAGAGCTACTATGCACCCAAGGTAAATTCAAGCATGTACATCCAACAAATAATTGTCAATCACCAGATATGAACCAACTATGGAAAAAAAGAAAAAGAAAACAACTCCAATTTGCTGAGGATGACAAACAAAACGATTAGTCGAGCAAAACAAACAAAAGTAGACAATCAAAGGGGCAATGCAGTATTGGCAGTGACAATAAGAATTACAGCAAGAAGTTTAAAGTGATCCCACATCACCACATTACATCCACCACATGACTTGGACAGCAATTATGCACCAGAGCACTTAAGCCTAGAAAGTGCACTATGTCAAATATCAAAAAGCTGAAAGGCCAGTGCAATCAAATTAAATTGAGCATTTCAGAATACGCTTCATGTGAAAAATAACTGCTAATTGAACAAAAAGCATTAAGAGAGGAAAAGAAACAATGAATAGGAATTTTATAACTTTAAGTTTGTGTCAAAATGCACACACCATTCAAAACTAGAAGCTACACAGGTTTAACCATGTCAAGTAATCAAGTCCAATCATAGTACAATTAACATTGATAAGAGGCATGAGTGTTAAAAGGGTTCTTGATGTAGCGGATTTAGTCCCATATTAGGATTTTAGGTTTAAGGTTATGTCAAGAGTCATATATACTCATGTAATGGCTATCTCACAAAAAAAAAAAAAAAAAAAAACTCCAATACAACTTATTTCTATTTGCCATAATTTCTACAGGGAAATTATTGAGCGCCTCCCTTTCTTGGGTTTTCTAAAAAGCTTTTCTCCTAAGGCAGAGCTTGCAAAATTGGCTACAACTCTGAGAAGCATTATGACCAGTTCCTTTAACCAAATAATAAAAGTTGTATTCCATTGTGCAAGTGATCCAAATCAACATGATTATTTTTAGGGAATTGGACACATCCAGTTAGTATCATCAACATATGATCAAGGAATACTGCTGTTTATTGAAGCTAGTCTATGAATGGTTATTTATATGTGCAAACAAAACAAGAATGAAAATTTTCCAAGCAAAGTTCTCAAGAAAATGTTGCATGAGAATAAGTAACTATTAGCATCATGCTCATCTAAATACAGTTAATCAATCCTCTGAGCAAACTTTAGACATCATCCAAGTTTGATGTGTACATAATTGCAAACATCTTTTTCTACTTATTGCCTAAACTTTTAAGATTAAAATGATATATTAATTTCCTAGCAAACTAGGCATGCTTCATTCAATTTAATCAGACACTTGGGAAACTACATAGACAAAATTAAAACTTTTGTATTCTCGAAACATTAATCCTTACCTGCAACAAACTTTAATGAGAAAAGAAAAAGACCAAATTAAATATAGAAGTACACTAACACTAAGGAATATGAATCAAATGCACAAAAGGCAAAAGTAAAAATTCTGATGCATAAAGCAGCTGGTGAGCAACCAAAATATATTTCTTGTCTATGAATTTTCATACCTGATATAAGGCATGACTCAACTCTTGCCTAGCTGTGTGTAACTGATTCTCAAGTGCAAAATTAGATAGCATCAAAGCATCCCATTCCTGCTTCATCAGAAAACATACAACATTAAATTCTTTAAAGATCAATATATAGCATAGGCAGTAAAGTGTAAAGAATGATTATTCTACAACATTAGGATAAGAACAAGCCATTGCAACTAAATGATACAAGCACATAATCAGGCAACACAGTTAGATCTATACTAATTGCTAAAAAGTATGCAGGATCAAGTTCCAAACTGGCACTATTTAACAGGTGAAATTACTCTCAAAAGATAATTATTTATGTTTTCCACCAATACCCTTTATCACCATCTGTCTTACAAGTCATGCAAAGATTAAGGTTGCATCGCATAAAGAAGAAACTCATCCTCCTATATACTAGAAAGAACATCAAAACAACTAAGATTATTTAAAAAGCAACTCAGATGATTCAAAAAATTCATTCAACACAGAATTCATGGAAAATGTCATTTATTGCATTCAGATAATAGAGGTACTAGACTGAGTTCAAAATACTTACATTCTGAAACATCCCAAGAAGCCCAGGAATGCTGGCAGCCTGCAGGGGCCTTAGCTTCCCTACTACCAGAAGGTAAGAAACATCCCAAGAAGACTGTCAGCGTATAGGTATGAAATCAACATCGCATGGAGTTGAGAATTAACAAAATGGAAGTAATTGTAATGTACACAGATGCTATTAATGCCATTATATCATCATTGTATCTCTTCTAGTCTTACAGAAAAAACAATATATATTGTTTACTAATTTTCAAAAAAGTTATTGCTGTCTAAAATTAAAAAAAGGTGTTCAAGATACAGACATCTATTCTTTGAAAATCTATTGAAATTGGCAAGTGCCCAAAACATTAACATTGGATAACAATGGAATAATCTCATGCCTGTCAAACCAAGTTTCGGAGCCAATTAATGCTGCACTTGCCACAATTATGGAGCCTTGTAGAAACAGGTACGCCAGTGTAGATTCAGTTATTTGACAGGTCAGAATGAGTATCTGAAGTGTTCAGACTAGCATTTTACTCTACAGAGCAACAGTTCAAGCATTGTATCATGACATTCTAAGGATACGAAGCATTTATTCTGCTTCGCGCCATAAAAACGTTTAAATCACACACTCAATAACTAATGGAAATATTGGATTAAGATAGTGCACCTTATTTGTCTTCACAGCCACCAGGTCGTCCATGCTGAGTTCCTCGTTGGTAACGGGGCATTTTCCATGATTCTTAAAAAACACAACAGAAAACGAACGAACGTGAGAAGTCATATGTAGATGACAAATTTACATATAATAGAAAGCTAATAGCCACAGAAGGCCATGTTATTTATGCATATGCAGTTTTTTAACCAAGCCACTCGGCCTTCATAAATGAAAGCTAAAGACGGGGAGAAAGGGGAGGAAAGCATACTGCAATGTGGTGCTCGATCAACCGCCGCTCGAAGAGAATCCCAGATTTCTTGGAAACAACCGGATCCTCCGGAACTTCGCCGGGTACTAGAAGGAAAAGAGGTAAGAAGGCGTGGTCAGAGCGAAGGAACCGAAACTATACGGATTACAGATGGAGAAAGGGGCGAGAGGAGCTTACTCGCGCAGATCATTGCTGATTCGAGCTAGGGTTTCGCCTGTAAACTGAGCGGCGGAGGAGGAGCTCGGCGGTAGGATTCCGCGAAGGCTCCAGGGAGACGGCGAGAGAGAGAGAGAGCATAAGAAAATTGGGTGACATTTCTTAGCTAACAAAATTTTGTTGAGCTCTTGTCGGAGAAAGTCTCCGACCTTAAAACTTTGAAGGCCCACAAGTTTAGGGCGCCAAATATTTTTATAATTATAAAGGTGTGTATTTTATTTTATTTTATTTTTTAAATTACTCATATTTGCTGGTCGTCCATGTCCGTTACGTTTATCATCCTAGCTAAGCTGTCCCATTCTTCACCTCGACTTTTACCTTCATCCTCCGAGAAATCCTTCCTAAGTTCCTAAGTTGGTCCTCTTCAACTCAATATTTCTATAGGATTTGTGATTGTGCTCCTGACTTGAAAGAAGGACATGTGATGATATTTGAAGTTATTTTCAAATATCTGACCTCACTTTCTAACCAATTAGATTTCTTTCCTAAGTACTCCCCGCTTAGCCAATCTGCTCACTCGAATATTCAACCTTTTTTCTTACAACTTTTCACTCATACTACAGATGCTACGGTACTCAAAAAACTACAATACTCAAGATGTTACAATGCACGTGAAACTATGGTACTCGGGATGCTACAGTCCCACGGAACTACAATATTCGAGATGCTACAGTACTTGCAAAGCTACAGTGCTTGAGTCATTCGGAGTTTATTCTCTTAAACATTCGATATTCATCTAGTGATTTTCCATTTCAGACTTAGGAAACCTAGAAACTAGATTTCACCTCCGACAAATTCTAAAAGTCTGACAACCTCCAACAATCTGCATGTCAATAGCCTGACAATGTCAATATACAATCTAATGGTTATCGTCCTTAACCCCTAACGATACAACAATGTCAGATACTATATGGAGATTCTCTTCCGTCGACTATATAAGGATTGATAGAGGTAAATAATCAGTGTATAATTTTCTTTTCGCGTGCACGAGATAACTATTCTCCGTTATGCTCTCTCTTTGTTATTTATTATTTTCTCTCTCACACTTCCATGAATTTTTTTTTACTATATTTCAATTCTAACTTGAGTGTGATCTGCTGATAGAACCAATCAATATTATATTGACGTATATCCCTTTGTAGGTCATCAAAGTTTGGCCCACCAATTCTGCCATAATTTAAGCTTCAGAGGCGTTGGGAGACGAGAAGCCCAGACAAATAAAAAGAACAACATCAACATCGAAGATGTAAATATAATTGTCTCCGACAGACGACAATTGTTTCAAGATTAATGCCGTCATCTTTAATTTGTAGTTGCTCGGCTCAGCCTTCCACATAGTGATCCCTTACGCTCTTATTGTCCTATTGCAGTGCGACCCACATTTCCTCAATTTGCACCTTAAGCTTGTGTCTACGGCGTGTCTAAGTTCATTGCCGCTGCGCGCTCTACCTCATATTCTCATTCTTAATGCGTGACTAATTAGATAGTTCCTAGTGAAGATGACAGAGTGGTTAATTACTACCGCAAGTAGTTTTGTCGAAAGAACTATCAACTCAATATTTGAAGCTGAAAACTTGCAAAGGTACGTAGTTTGGGGAACTAAAATTTAAATTTCATATACAAAGCAGCTGGTCAATTCAATGAATAATATAGAAGTCACCAAAGCTGTAACTAAATCACTATATTTTGATGGAGACAAAAGGCAACGTTTGCCAAACTGTTCCGGCTCTTTGCCGACGATAGTCACGCCATCAGACAATTTAAGGCCGCATCAACCGGCAGTTCCACGTCGACGAGAAGGGCCTAAAGAAGCAAACACTGAACGAACGCATTAGCAAGGCGCCGGGGAATCCCGACGTGGCCACTCCGACGTTCAAGTCAGGGACAGAGAAAAAATGAAGTAGTAATGCGTGTAGAGAGAATTCCCTCCGATTGATTGTCATACCTGCAGGGTTTATATAGAGGTGGTGGAAGCGATATCCTCGGATCTCTTTGTTTGCAATTGGTGGTAAAAGTGAGATCGTCAGATCGATCTTATGATAGATTTCGCGCATCTGATGGTTTAGCAACGTAGGTTATATATCTTATTTGGATGGTTGGGATCGTGCGGGACCAAGTAGGAGGACTTGGTCTATATCCCAATCCTTGCAGATAAGTTGCTAAACTTGACGAAAAAGTCAGTGTGATGATCTGTTGGCCTCTGTCCAGCTACTTGAGGTCGATGAGAGCTGATTCGTATGTGTGGCCGGGATGTGCAGGTATATAATAAGCTTAGACGGGTTGATGAGTTGAGCTAGATATGCCCCCAAGCTCTGAGTGTGCGCCATAGTTGAGGAAAGTGACATGCCGAGCTCTTGGCACACATCTGTTCATGAAACCCAGCGTTGACTGAGCTCTTGATATGAATTACCGTGCTGTCTGAAATGGTGGGCTAAGCTTATGGTGCGATACTGGGATTAGGTCCCGAGGTCTATGCCCGAGGTAAAGACTAGTTCGCGAGGTTGGCATGTAATATTGGGAACCAAGTCGTGAGGTCAGTATGTGATACCGAGGCCAAGTCATGAGGTCGGTATGTAATACCGGAACCAAGTCATGAGGTCGGTATATAATACCAGGACCAAGTCATGAGGTCGGTATGTGAAGTCAGCTTAATGCTTCGGGGTTCATAGGGAATCAGGTTATATGCACCTAGGTTCAGAAGAGTTCGGTTTGTATCTTAAACCCTATGCCGACCTCTTAGTGAGGTTGGTGAGGGATTATTGTAAAAGATCGAGCTTGGTAGAGAAGGATGAGGAAGGGATCCGACTTGATAATGAGGTCGGTCAATAAAGTGTGTACTCTATTATTATGAGGGATTGTAACGTACGCTATGAAGAGCTCATCTTAGATACCAAGATACACGCCTACCTCACGATGAGGTCGGCGTTTTGCTAGGTCGTCAGTTTGTTTGGGGCAAGAGTGTTGAAACTGATAGGGGAGGAGGTCGGGGCGTTTCGAAGGAAGGTTAGGAAATCCTCAGATATTGTACGGAGGAGTGGGCTCTCCTCTTAGGGAGGTCGGTTTTTCTTACCTTCCTCATGGCCTCAAGAGATCGGGATCTCTTTATCCTCGTTCCGCGTCATTGCCACGTGTTCCCCCTGGATTTTACTTCTTATCCATGTCACCCTACGTTACTCGATCACAAACCAAGATAAAGAATCATTGAAATTAATAATTGTAATAATAATTTAATTAAGCTGATCGATTAATCTTGAATAATTTTCTTTTAGGCGCAGTGGTCAATATTCGAATGTGTCACGCAGCAGCGTTGGTGGCGCATGCAGGCAGCGATCGACAGGGAACGATCCTCCTCCTCCGGCAAAAGGCACGAAGTCTTCGCCCAGTTCATTGGCTCTGCCTTGCCTAGTCCAGATTCCAACGTGACCGCAGCTCTCCTGGAACAAGATGCCAACGAACGTCTCCACATGTCACTTCTCCTCCTCCCCTTCTAAACTATATATATTACTACTAGCTACTGTAGCGTCAATCGCGGCCCTAGCTACTTGCGTTGATTGGTAGTTAGTTGGTTCGGGCGTACGATGCGTATTCCTCCCGAGAGATTCCTCCGGCGAAGTGTGAACTGAAAGCGATCGATAGCATCCCCACGCACGCCCAGTGCAGTGCAGTGCGTGCGTATCGAGTCGGTGGATTTCGTTGCCCCCTTGAGGCCCAGCACGGTGCGCGGCTCCTCTCGGCCTGCTTCGCTGACTCGGTCAAACTGGTCAAAAGACGGCATGCAAGGTATCAGCCGTCACACCACGGGTACACAATATGCTGCCTGCCGCCTCCGAAGTACATACTTTTGCTTTTTGAAGCAGGCAATTCCCAGATGCTGGCCAATACTCACGACGCAGATATATTTGAACTATATAATAACCATGCCAGCTGTAGTCGTGGGAGATCAAAAAGTCCGGATGTCGGATCACTTTCGAATATTTGAAATAGAAATAATGGTATTTTTTATTTTTTTATTATTATTATTATTTTTTACTTACAATTAAATGATTTTTTATCCTTTAAAATCATTTCCTTTACCCTTTAAGATTTAAAGATTAGATTATATTACAAAATATAAAAAAAATTTAAAATGAAAAAAAAATTAAGCGCTTATGGAGTATATTGAATTGTTATTCCACACTTTTTATTCTTCACATCCATGAGCAATTAGTTTTTTTATTTTAATTTTTTAAAATTTAACATCATAACACAAAAAAATTCTGAAATGATTTAATCATAAATAAAATAAATAAATAATTATAAAATGATATTATTCTTATTTCGACAGCTTGAAACACTTTGAGACGTTTAAAATCTTCTATCCTCGCCATTACGCATATATATATATATATATATATATAGACAGAATTATTATAAAATAATAATTCAAATCTCATTTCAAATATATTAAATTTGAAACAGTCAACGTTTCTTCTAGATTTTTATGTTTTTAAAAAGTATTTATGTTTTGCATGTCTTCCCATTTAAATTTAAATAAATAAATAAAAAGTTAGATAAATCATTATAAACAAATTTCCCTACAAGATGATCAAATAAACTAGAGACGATCAAATTTATGAATATTTTTACCGTAGATGTGAGAAAATTTTGTATTTCTAAATAAAATATGAAAATCAATTTCCTTAACACTAAATATTTTGTAATAATCATTACTAATATAAAAATATAATTTTTATATACGATTGAAAAGTTACCTCAAGCATGCGATTGTGTGCCTACTGTCATGGTCGTCTTCTCGTGATCGTACGCCCCTTGTCACCTCTGGTCGTTTGTCCCTATCTTGTCGATTGTCTTGTTCACGGGGCCGGTAAGCCGTTTGCCACCTTTGGCCCTCGGCGAGCCTTCCGCATAAAGGAACGGTGACGACGCTGAGTTGGCACCGCCCTCGCGTTCGCACTTGATGACCGACCTCGCTGACTAACCTTTCGCACAAAGGAACGACAACGACATTGAGTTGGCACCACCCTCGCTATTGGCACTAGAAGACCAACCGCAAATGGATTCTTGTTAATTTCGAAATCAAAGAAAACCTAACACTGCCGAGATAATCGCATTTCGAGTTATGCTCCTTTTGTTGACATTGCTGATGCGAATGACATACTTGATTCCTTAGTAATCACTCATTATCTAAATTAAATTGGATTAAATAATATAATCTTGGATGGATAATTAAAATTATCAATAATAACTTGAATCAACATATCCTATATATATATTAAGTGATTTGTAATTTTTTAAGCTGATTTAATTTTGTATAGTTTCTCCTTTTAATTCCTCTAGATAATATGAATAAGATACAATTGAAGTTATGGTTAATGTCAAGTTCATTATCTTCTCAAGGAGTTGAGTCAAATAGAAGGTTCTAAAATTTCATTGCTAAGGAGCTCATCTGAATCGTCATCAAAGGGTTTTTAATTATATTTTGAGAGTTCATTTACTAAAATTTAGCTAGCTATGAATTATAAGTGAACTAAGGTCTCGAATGTTATCTTTTAAGGAAAGTTATTTTGTCACCTTTTAAGGTTGGACGATCATCTCTTACGATTAGATTAGATATATTTCTTTATTAAGTGTCTTTTCGTTTTGTGTCAATTCAATTAATTTTTAACAATTTGTTAATATTTTTTAACAAATTCACTACAAATTGTACTCATTCAATAAAGGTTATGTTATGTCCAATTAATTTTTATATTGCCTAATCGATTATGAAATAAATTAGGGTACTATTCTACTATCAAAAGTAAGTAAGAGTATTTGTTCAAACATACAAACGTATAGATTTATAGCAATCATTATTTTAAAAAATAATTTAGTTCTTCTACACTAATTTCACTAAGTAAATCTATGCATAATATATACTTATAGTTTTATATTTATTTGGATGATTTATTGTGGTTTTCATGAACCATGCATATAATTTGCTTGATATTTATTGCTAACAAATATTTAGTAATAAATAAGGAAATTTTTCTAATAATGATAATTATAAAATAAAGTCATAAATAATATACAAAATAAAAATACGATGATATTTCTTTGCGATACGTAATAAATTATGAGAAAACTAATTAAACGTAATTAATTTAAATTTTTAACAAACTAAATAAAAGTAATTTTAAAGATAAAATATAATAACACTAAGATGGTGCGAATTTAGTGGGTGTTGAAGTTGTCAAGAGGTGTTCGAGCGAGACTTTCCTCCAAATTTGATGAAGAATCCAACATTTGATCCAAATGGAAGAGTTTTTTTAGATCTGATTAAATAATTAAATAATTAGGTATGAAGATTTTTGGATATGAATATGAGATGGGTCTAGTAAAATTATCATATCTGACCTAAATATTCGATTAAATAATAATTATTTAGAGAATGAAGGTTTATAATTAGAAGATGAAGCACAAAAATATTTGTTTGTTTGTTTTGTTGTTTGACAAGCTAGCTATCTCTTTTATATTTTTGATCGCTTTTTAGATTATTTAATTTTCTCCCCTTTTCTATTGTAATTTTTTTAAATCCTTTTTTAAGACTGATATATTTTTAGAGGTGGTTTTGAGGGGATAAGTTTAAGAAATTAACGATGATGATAGAAAAAAAAATAGTGAAAAAATGAAGATAATGATAAATGTGTGAAAGAGGTGGTGGAAGAAACAATGAGTACAAATAAAAAAGAAGGGAATGATAATAAAAAGCGATCATTAAAAGAGGTAGGAAACCAAATGAGATTTCAAAGTATGGATGAGAGAGTGCTATCAAAGTTTGAGAATGATGAAAAATAAATAAGACAACTAGTATTATGATGATCAAATCACTAGATTTTATCCTCAGGAGCCACTCCACTTTTTAAATTTATTATATATATGAAATATGGGATCTAAGTATAAATAGTAATTAATAATTGTAGTTATTAGAACTAGCCTACCCTCTCCCTGTAATGAGAAAATAGTTTTTTTCATGTTTAATTATTAAAATTGATATTATAGAATTTGAGGTCTAATTATTTTTATAAAATGTCCAATCCCTATTATGAATTACTAAATCAAAGTATTTTGAGGGAGGATGGTATGAAGATTTTATCCTTTTTTTAAAGTTATTTTTGTCTATTTTATTTTTTTAATTTTGAGTACATTTAGAAATTTTTTGATTTAGAATATGTTAATATTTTTTTCCTTTTTTGTTAAGATTTTTTTTCTTTTGCATCTTAGGGTAGTCTATATAAGTGTCTATTTAGTTAATGTTAAAAAAAATTATAATTTAATAATATTTTTAGTAATACATTTATTTTTTTATTTTTTTATATTTTTTAAAAATAAATAGATTTTAGAAGATTACTTCTGACGTTCATAGTCGATCAATGAAATCAATATTGTCCAATGGATATCGCTATCTTGTTCTGCGCTTTAGTATCAGAGTTTTTAGATCCCATGGATAGTCGTCGTGATCGTAATCATGGTCATGACAAACAGGTTCCGACTGAGGAAGCATCGTATCATGATCGTAGCACCTGAGAAGAGATACTTCAAGATCTACAGAGATAAGTCACAAAGTTATTTCAATGTCTAACGATGCAAAATCGTAGAGATCGTAAGTTTTTTTATTTTCCTTTTGAACAATTTTTAATTTCTAATTGAGGAGAGATGTTAAAACGCAAATTTAGTTTCGAGGGATTAGAGATTAACTGCCCCGCCAACTTTGCAACATTGTCAACTTCGAGAAAACATCGTCAACTTTGCAACACCTCTACGTTCTCCTTTCCTATTGCGACAATAGAGACAACCATGAGGATGCATGCGGACTTTGACAATATTTAGTACGATCAATTCTTCTCTCACGATCATCCGATCATAGGAGGTAATAGACACAACGATAAGATTGAAATATTTGATGATCCAATATATGATGATAATCATGATAACGATGAAGCAGTTAATGTGGATTTGGAGAAGGGTCACACCCTACACCTCGAGCAATTAACAGTCGATTCTCGAATCTGTCACCAACATCGGCGACATCGATGTCATCCTAGAGAGAAAGCCACCGAGACCGCTCACATGTACTCCTTTGATAATCACTCTGCTAATGTTTAATCAATATAGACTCTAGCATAGACATAGATGAAATGATGAAAAAGAAGCCATAAAAAATCAATTAGGTATTCATTGTGGAGGATTCAAAGTCAAAAGGAAGCATGACAATAGAAAACTGTGAAATAATTTTAGTTGAGAAACCGTTAGAGAGAAGCTCCAATTAGGAACCTGATGCCTCAGCTGATGCCCAAGAAATTCATTTTTAATCAAATTTATCTACTACATTCTTTTAATATCAACTAAACAAATTGTGAAATATTAATTCTGATGAATGTAGCAAATTCTTACGGTGTCATTTATTTTCCCATCTCTTAATATTTTTTTGAATCAATAGGTTTTAGAAGATTATTTTCAATAGTTACAGTTGATCATCGGAATTAATATTGTTTGTAAGATAATTAAGTGCTATATCATCCGATGTCATATTCTTATTTCTCCATTGTTCTTATCAAACCCAGTACAAAGTTTTAAATAAAGAAAAAAAGTGGACCTAATCCATCGAATGGTGACTATATCAACTATTCTAATATTTAAATTTGATACCATCCATTCACAATAAATTTGATATATGATATAAAAAATTATTAGAATATATATATATATATATATATATATATTATATATTAGGTTTAAAAAATTATCCAATACAAAAATTCTAATCCAGATTCTAATAATAATAGACTTATTATTTCTAAAATAAAGACCAATTATTCTAATAAAATCTCTAATCGTTTTTTTTAAATTAAATAATCTTGTAATTCTTTTATTATTATTTTTGAAATATAATAAACTATTAAAATTAACAACCAATATAAATTTGAGCTTATCAATATTAATATATTTGATAAGTTTTAAAATTTTAATTACAAGTGTTAAGAAGATTTAAGATAAGATTTTTTTAAAATTTTGTTTGATAATCTATGTATCTGGACATGGGGCTCAGTACTAATTGTGGAGGCGGATGACTTTTCTCTTGGAATTTGAATCGCGGATACTTTAATTTGCTAATACCTTGCAGTTGCAATGGGGTGCTTTGAGAGAAAGAAGAGAAAGATATAAGTCTATTAACCAACATGTCCCATAGTGTATAGACTATATATGCCATATAATTAACGATACAATTTGTTCGGCATATATTTATTTGGCATATATTAACAATAGGGATAAGCAATCGATTAATAATCTAATCAATTAAATCAAAATCAAATAAATCAAACTTTTTTTAACTAATTAAATCAACCAAACTTTCTTATGAAAATCGAATAATTAAAAAAAGATTAATTTGATCAAAAATTAAAATAATCAATTTTTTCATCATTAGTCGATGCTTTACATTAGTCGATTGATGATGAACAATAAAATCTATTAATCAAGTGTCAAACATTTTGAATCGTGGTTCGGAGTAATCAGCCAACTGTCGACTGATAAAACATATGACCTTCAATTCGATTTAATTTTGTTAAATTGATATTTTAAATTCTAAATTTGAAACCGAACTGAATTAACTCGATATAAAAAAAAAATTTTGAATTAACCGAATTTTAAATTTGAATTTCCAAATTAAATGAACCGAACATCTAATTTCGATCAATTCGATCGGTTAATTCGATTTCATCTATATTTTACTCAGACCTATTGCTAGACACCATAAAGTAGGAAAACATTTGGGCCATATTTTTTTCTTTAAAAAAAACAAAAAAAAACCCATAAAAATAGCACATCAAATTAGTGAGAAGAATAACATTCTAGTGTCAAATCTCTTGTCTTAGCTCCAAAGATATCCCCACTCCACAGGAGGAAGAACACACACATACTTGCACTGTCAAAACTTAATGATCCAAGACATGTAGTACTCGACCTTGATCTAATCCCAACAGAACTAATGCCCATCAATCTCCCAAAAAGTGACCCCCAATTCCACTGTCTCACTGACCTTTAATTCCAAG
Source organism: Curcuma longa (assembly GCF_044706935.1). NCBI lineage: Eukaryota > Viridiplantae > Streptophyta > Magnoliopsida > Zingiberales > Zingiberaceae > Curcuma > Curcuma longa. The sequence goes on along the minus strand of NW_027430657.1, from coordinate 127,197 downwards.
GCTAGCCATGGCCGAGAGAAGCACCAATTCCCCCCACTCGGCGCTCTCATTTTAAGCATGCTGCTGAAACAGGGATAAAAAAGCTTAAAGGCCATTCACAGGCACGAGATGTGCCCTTCCTTTAAGTGCAGGATTCCTTCTGCAACTGATCGGAGTATCCATGAATTACCGTATTATGTGATCAAACACCTCTGAGAAAATTAATAAAGCAACTGGAACGGGCGTCCGCAGTCCCTTTTTGCCATAGCGGAGAAAGAAGCAACCGGGCACGAAATCCGAAGCCTCCGGAGCTCCGAATATCGACGGATTCCAGTCGCGAGACAATATATTCCATTCCTCCGGCAGCCGATCAAGCGCTCGCCACCACGACGCGACGCAAGATCCCGCGTGTCGCCGCTCGACGCGTACGTACGCCTGCGCTGCCTTCGACGATACCTGCTCAACGTTTTTATATGTGCCTCACGACGATGATGCTGAAATAGTTATTCCTAATATCTGATTGGTCAAACCTTATCCCAATCCTCACGATATGTCGGAAATGACAGAAATATAAATATAAATATATATATATATATATATATTATTTAAAAAAAATCATATATTTACCCGAAAAAATTCCTCATCACGTGCTCTTGACTGCGCCAACTGAAGCGGACGCCTGCGTTCATTGCGGAGTGCGTGTAAAACTCGTGGCGCGGCTACGTAAACGAGTATTGACTGGGCCTCTCGCTAACCCAGGCCACCGCCCTGGCGACGGCGTAATGCTATACCAAAAGCTCGCCGTCGATTGGTCCACGCACCCTCGGCGTACGTTTCCTGTGCTCGTTTTCTGGATGTCCCCGCCCCACCCGCTTTATTTACCCGGCGAGGGGCCCACGCTGCTTCTGCCCTCCCTGCCACCTCGCATCATCTATAAATGTAGACGGAAGGTGCATGGCAGGTTTGAGCCAAGACATTCCTTCCATCCTTTTCCTTGAATTTTATTCCCCAGCTATCATTCCACTGTTTGTGTCTCTCGCTCTCAAGCCAGCCAGCCAGCTTTATAGTTGAATTACAGGAAGGAAGAAAAGGAAATTTGTTTTAATTTGTATTTGTTACAGTATTATTGTCGTCGATATCGAGTCGGCGAATTGAAGAGTGAAAGCAGCAGCATGCAGCAGGAGGACATCCATCCAAGGTCGCCGCCCGAGCAATTCTCCATTGTAGGTACCTCTTTCATTTCATTTCATTTTATTTATTTTTTGTGTAATTTTGATGATTCGTCGTCATCGATCTGATTGACTTTGTCAAAAGACTTACTAAAATCCCGGATCATTCAAATTTGTTTATTGTTGTTTTAAATTTTCATTATTGAGCTCGGAATAAATCGAGGATCGATCGATAGAAGTGATGGCTCGGCCAACGATCGTTCCTTGCGCGATGCCTTTCTTCACGCGCACACAGTTTGAGGCACCGCGGGAAGAACCCTATCCGTTAACGCATGGGGAATATATCTTGTCGATAATTTGTCTTTACTTTGGTTTGGCAATAATTAGCTCGAAGGTCTTAAAGCTTTCCGAGAACGATCTCGTCGATCGATCCATTTGATTCCGCTGCGTGTCATCAGTTCAGTGGATTTGGAATAGTTTTTTTTTTTTTTTTGGTTTTTGTTTTGTTTTTAGATCGAGCTTTGTTTTTGACAGTGCTTGATTTGAATTTTGAAATGTCACTTTCAGAGATGTTTTGATTTCTAACAATGGGGATGCTTGAAAGCAGGAAGAGGAGTGCATCTCCAGCTCCGATGCCGCTCGGATCTTGAACTCTTGCGACGAAGCCGTGGTCGTCGACGAGGATCTCTTCCCGTCGCCGGAGCATCTCTCGTCCCTCGCGAGCCTGCTCCGCACAGATGACGAAGTCTTCTCCTCCTCGTCTGCCGCGGTGAGCGCCGGGGGTTCCACATCCGCGCCTGCCCCCTGCTACCCGGACGATGGCTCCTTCTCCCCCTTCAACGCCCTCGACGCGGCCGCGCTCTCCGCTCTCCTCGATGCGCCTGTGGGGGCGCAGCTGCCGAACCCCGCCCCGGACGTCGACCTCCTCGCCCAGGCTCGCTACGCCGGCCCGTCCGCCTGCTCCTCCTCGGTGAACCTCCCGCTCATCGGTTATCCGCCGCCCTTCGCAGGGGATCCTCATTATTCTTTCGAAGACGGGATCTCGGTCGGCGACCCGGCGACGAGCGGGTATACCGCCGCGGCGGCCCGGTGTCAACCGAATCGGCTATGCGAGGGTGAGTATTACGCCGCCGCTGTGGCAGGGATGCAGCAGAAGCAATCGGCGGGGCTCTTGGGGATGGAGTTGGCGTCGCCGTGTTTGGCTCTGGAGGAGGGCGGCATGGGTCCGATGCTGTACCGGAGCTCGATTGCCCGAGGAGAAGCGCCGAGTGGTTTCTTTTATGCGGGAGGGGGGATGATGAGCATGCCGACGACAGTGCCGGAGGGCGGATTCGGTGGTCCGGCTAACATGGCCAAGTATCAGAGGTTGGACTGTGGTCTGGGGGTGTACGGACAGGAAGTCGCGCTGCAGCATTCCTTCGGCTCTGGTGATTTGCAGGTATCGGCACATTAGATAATCAATCTTACAGTTTTCATTTATCATAGCATTGCATGGTTCTTTCTCACTGCATTCTGAAATTTCATATACTATTTTTTTTCAACAATCTTTATGGTTTTAAGAACATGTTGGAGAATATATACACACAATGGATTTCAGTTCCTTGCAGCACTTAGCAAGAACACCATGCATGTTAGCTTGTTAAACTGTTTGCCTCAATCTTATGTTGATCAAACTTTCACATCTGTTTATTTCCAAGTATGGATATGCATATTATTGTTTCAGTAGTGTAGTATCATGTTCAACAATATACTTTACCTTGGCCCTTTTATAAAAAGATTGTGCACAGTTTGATATGTTTTGTAAAGGTAATTGGAGGATGTAGCCAACACCTGATGACTGGAACTGGCGGCAACCAGGTGCTGCTTCCAGCGCCTGAGGTGGTCTCGTCGATGGATGACTCCAGCTTCAAGGTCGGTCGCCTGTCAATCAAGGAGAGGAAGGAGAAGATCCATAGATACCAGAAGAAGCGAAACCAAAGAAACTTTAGCAAGAAGATCAAGGTAATTAAAATGCATAGAAACTATTTTGTGAGACTTGAGGTTTTGAATTGTATGCTTACAGAAATTTCATACATACAATTCTTGCAGTATGCCTGTAGGAAAACTCTGGCAGACAGCCGGCCTAGAGTGCGTGGGAGATTTGCAAAAAATGATGAGTTTGGGGATGTAACAAAACCCAGCTCAAATGACCATGAATTCGAAGACGAGGAAGAAGTAATGCACTCTTCTCATTTTTCATAAAACACTACTTTTTCTCTAGCACTAATTTATTTCACACGATGGACTTTTATTTTATCGTTCTTCCTCAAATATCTGTTTGATCCAAGAAACAGGGTTACGGAGATGACCGAATCAAAGAAGGTAACAAAGAACTAAGAGGCTTAAAACTTAGGAACACATCAAATTCCATTTTGAGGAGTTGCTTACAAACTTAACTACTTGCAAACTAGACTTAGTTCATTAAGACTGATACCTCATTTCAGAAGATTGAGAAGCACAGTTATGAGTGTTCCCTAACGCGCTGCTGCATTTTTGTAGATGATGGTGAAGGAAGAAGATGAGATGCTAGACTCGGATATCCTTCCGCACATTAGTGGTGTGAATTCCTTCAATTTCCCTGTTGAATCTTGGATCAGCACTCATATGACTCAATAAGTTTGGTTATTGTTTGTCATTTGCTGCCATAAACATTCATGATTCAGCAGTCCATACAGCTAATAAACCTTTCAATAAAATGGCATGGAGATCAATGTTTATGCCATTCATCCAGTTGTGACTGGTACAACTTCAAAGAGATACAATACACTAGCTGGCGGTGAGAAAAAAAATGTCCAGCTTAATCAGTCTTGCCCATTGGCTTTGTGACATTCCTGTCAACATGCCTGATGTACTCATGTACCCAAGATAGGACCTTCCTTCTGTATGAATTTTTGGGAACGGTCCTATTCTGAACTAACAGTCTCTTTCATCTTCATGTTATATGTCTATTCAATTGTCTTTTTTTTTTATTATTATTATGATCATAAAAATAAAGCAAGGAATCATGTTATGTTTGCCAGTCTGCTCTTCTTCAATTATGTTTTCCACTTGTGATGAATCCATATGTATATGCATGAACAAGCCTCTTAGCCCCGAAGACAAGGTTGAATTGACTACTGGGGGTAGATATTGTTATAATGGATAAGGGTTAAATTTTGACGAAGTCGAAAAAATATCCTTCCCACAGTGACTAACTACTACTTCTTAATTTACCTCCTCACAGATGGTCATGAGGTCGAATGTGTGGAATCGTTGGATGGTAGATTTCACTTTTTGCTACAATGAACAAGCCTTATGGATGTATTATTTATTGGATAAATAAAATTCATTATTTGAATGTATATTTTTTATGTGTTTGATTAGATCTTAAACTCATTTATTAAATATTCGTAATACGATTTATAGTATGAGAGAATTTGTGATTGGATCATAATCTAGTGAGTATCTCTACCTATGCAATTATGAATATATTAAAATTATCTCTAATCGATGAATTGATGAAGGGAGCATTAATGTCATCGATTTTGTTGAGACTATTACGTTTTAAATTTCTTAGTTTTTCAAGTAGTTGTTTTCACTAGCTGGAGACATTGGATGTTAAGAGTTAAACGTGGATGCTAATTAAAGATAATTAGTCCATTAGAGTGATTTATCATGAGATTTCATATGATTATATGCATATAAAGATATATTAATGAAGATCTTAGTGCAGTTTAAGTGCGATTTTTTTTTACTTGCAGTATTCAAGTAATGTTGGTCATGGAGGCTTATACTTTTACATCTTAAGCAAACATCTCCGAGGAGATGTGGATCCGAGATGAAGTCGAAGTGCCCGAAGGTGTTTGAATAGCTGACAAAGGATTTACTGCTCCTTGAAAAACGAGATGTATATCCTACGATTACTTGTCAGGATATTGTTAGTTGAAGTCTTTAGCCAAAACATTGCATATCAAAAGTATGGTACTCTTAAATACATGTATAAGTAACTTGATTACACAGGACAAGATAACAGTTTAAGTTAAGTGTGACATAGTCAGCCTAGTAGGGACTAACACATATAAATCATGTCCTACATTAAGCGAGTATAAGACGGTGAAATGAACGAGACATGTCTCGTTATAGCTGCTGAATGATTCAGAAATAGTTCTGGAATCAATCATTGATTTTTCAATCAATTAGGGGTCACTCATGATCATTTCGTAATTAATAGTTAATTACAGACGACTAACATAGCTGGGAATCTATTGGGTCATACGTACTATAAATTTCTCCGAAGGACTTAAAATGAATTTGAAAATTGGATTCTTAGAATAAATGAAATAAAATATAGTTGGAACGAACAAAGGACAAAAATAATGAGTTTAAAATGAAATGAACCAAATTGATTTAGTTTTAATGAAAGATATTTTTGGCAGATCGAAAACGATGATGAACTTGATCTTATGAAATAAAATGAATCAAATTAGTTTAGTTTAAATTATTTTTATTTCTTTTATTTTTTATTTAAAGAGAAGATGTAATTATTAATTTTTCTTTCGTTGCCTAAGTTATGAAATATATAAATACACCCAACGCATCAACTCAAACTTAACAGAATAAACATTATATGCAGCAAAGGCTTTTTGCATCTAAGACAAATTGAAGAGAATAAAATATATCAGTATAATAAAACTTATGGTCTAAGAGCAATAGGAGTAAAGGCCATCATAGTCAATTACTAAATGCACTTACTCAATATATTAGTGAAAAGCAAGTGAGAAGAGAAGATAGAACATTCGAGCACCTCTCTCTCCAAAAATCTACACGTAGGGAAAGGTTTGAGGATCAAACTGTTGTTAAAAGACCTCAATTTCAGAAACTATGTCAGTCTTAGATTACAAAGAACCACTTCCGCTGTTCAAACTCCTACAAGCTGTAGTCTTTTAGAAGTCTTTTAGATTGATGCAAACAAGTCGAATCCAATTAAATTTTATGATATTTAAATTTGTTGGTCGATTCGTTTACAATTCACTCTACTCTTCTATGAGCATAATCTAGTTCTTACATTATACAGGAATTGACAAGCAAAGAAGCTGAGAGAGAGATTTATGTAAATCCATCTCATTGATGAGAGGCCTCTCCATTGCAGGAAATCGCACAGCAACAAAATCACCTTCGAGTAGTTGAAATCCTTCAAAATTGGATCTTTTGTAACTCAAGCGAACTCTGGGCTTCGAATTTCCTCGCAGGAACAAACGCTCCATCCGTCTCCTCTTCGACCGCTCGATCAGAAGCCAGCGCTTAATCTCCTTGCCGACGGTGGTGGCCCTGACGATCAGGCCCAGAGCATCGATCCCTTCCCTGAGCGCCGAATTCAGCTGCAGGCCGACGAAGCCTTCCATGACCTTAGCGCAGTTCTTCGAAATCTTGTACCCGCCTTTGAGGACTCCCATCTCCGAGGGGCCGTCTGCGAGTAGCGGGGAGCTCGTGTGCTTGAGCAAGCTGACCGCGCCGAGACAGGCTTTGAGCCTCGCCGACACGGCGGTGGGAAGCTTGGGGCGGAACCCCGCGGGAACGAAGCCCTTGGTGGCTTTGTAGCCCTTGACGAGGGCCTTGGAGGCGAGGAGGAGGGATCTGGGCGACGGGGAGTGGAGGACTTGGAGGGCGGTGGTGCCGCTGATGGCGCTGTCGGCGAGCTTGATGGCGGTGGAAAGGGGTTTGAGGGATCGCGATCGGACAACGGCGACGGAGGCGACGACGAACCCTAATCCGATGGACGCCGGGACTGGTGGAGGATCGAGGGATTCGATCGAGAGGAAAAGGTACCTTCCCTCTTGCAGCAGTTCTTCGTCGCGGTGCTCCATGAAGAAGCAGCTAGAGCGTTCGAGAGATGCCTATGGATCAGATCCAAGAGGGGAGCGATATGGGCGAGTGGATATTTCTTAGATAATAAAACTTAAAAGGTTTAAAGAAATAAATAAAACATATATTTTAAAAACATATTTTTTTATAAAACTAATGTGATATATATATATAATTTTCATTTTTAATGATTTTATTTATACAGAATTTCTATAATTCTTTATAACTCTCCGATTTCTCAACCAAATTATCTCTTCATTTTCAAATAGTGTGTTTCAATTAAACTGTTTCAGAAAAAATAGCTTGAATAACTAATCTTTTTCGAAAAATACACAGGTTGAAAACATATATTTAATTGTACAAGTAAACTTATCTATTTTAAAATTTGAGGAATATATAAGTAATTATGAGTGACTATTTTTTTAGATCTATATATTTACTTTGATATGTAGATCTATCTTTTTATTTTGAAATACAAAAGAAATTAATTTTTTTTAAAACAAACTAATTTTATATTTTTAAATAAAATTTGGTTTGATTTTTTAATTTTAAAAATAATTTCAAAATAAAAATAATAATTCACTTTTAAAAAAATAATTTAACCTATTAAAATATAAAATTGATAATTAATTTAATTTTAAAAATATATATTAATTTAACTTTAGAAATAGTAATTAATTTAATTTTAACAAACAGAATTAATTATTTCTATTCAATTAATATTTATCATTTTAAATAAGAACAAATAATTTATTTTAATAATTTTGGTTTCTTTAAATTAAAAAAATACCTATCAAATTGAATAAAATTTAATCTTTTTAAAATTATTTAAATTCATCAATTTTATTGGCTAGTTGTGCTTGATTTAAGTTGATTTTTTCAGTGGTTTACCCAATCAGATCATAAAAATTAGTATCTGAATTATCAAAAAATATATATATAATAAAATAGACATATTCAAATTGGACTAGATAGGTTGGATGTATATAAAATATTGTTCATAACCAATTTTGAGTTTTAATGAACTTTCAATATTTTAAAACTTGGAGAGATCATAATTTGAGTGTAACTCGAGTAAATTCAATAGGAAAAATTGTTAACTTTAAGTATCGAGTGAATTAAGAGTCCTATTCTATCAAATCTATTCAATTGTTTAGTTGTTTGGCTATTTTTTTTCTTTTTCTTTCCTTTAATTGAGTGTTAATTGTATCCCGAATAAGATTAAAGCTTCTTTATTTATTCCTTAATTTGGTGTTAGGTTATGATCTAAATTCAAACTTAAAGATCTCAATTTTCTTAGCCCAATTGATATTGTCATAAATCCATGCTACCTAAAACTCGTCGTCCTTGATCATATCATGGCATTTTAATATATGTTTAAGTTTGACTTTTCCATTTTTCCATTCATCCATAAATCATGCTATTAAACCTCAATTCAGTAAAAGGTAGAATCTGTCACCCCAACGATTTCATATGGTTGATCTCACTTTTTTTTTTGTGAGGAAAAAAAAAGCGCAAGGGAGAATATTGTATTTCGCCACTACAAGGGAGAATATTGCCTCAGCTTCGTCGAGATTCGACCCTTGCCCACTTCAGCAAATCTATCCCGCGCAATAACCAACTTAACTATACTAAACCTCACAAATTTTTAATTAGTTGGTTGGTAAATAATTTTCAACAATTAATTCATTTTCCTTTGTCATTCCCCAAGATTAATACATTAATATTTGGATGTATGATGCTTTAATTTGAGATAGAAGGTAGAAGATGATGATTGATGATGAAGAAGAAAAAACATAAATAATTAATTATATCTACTTATGTTTGAATTTTATATATTTAATATTTTTTATGAACATAAATAATAATAATATCTTAATTCATTTTAATCTGTACCGTATAAATAGGTGCCGAGTGTTAATTCATTTTAATAAATATGCTTTATATAAAGTGATTTAATCAATTTTTTATAAACAAATGTGTAATCATTTAATAATAGCCAACCAAAAATATGGGGAGAAAATTATATTTTTTAAATAATTAAATATTTCTCCTAACAAACAAATCAGCACCAGTGGTCTAGTGGTAGAATAGTACCCTGCCACGGTACAGACCCGGGTTCGATTCCCGGCTGGTGCAATCTTTTTTTGTACCATATTAAATGAAGTTATGTTTTTAAAATTTACATTTTCTGAAAACTCTAATACTTAAGATTAACAAATTATCTTAATAAATCTTGGGAATCAGAAAGAAAGACTTTTTTTTCTCTTCAAAATACTATCTCAACAAAATATTACTTATAAACATACTTTAAGATTATTCTTTACCTAGTATTTATAATATTATGGCAAGATATCGCTCAAAATCATACTCTATTTTTCAACAAGGAGTCCTCTTCTTAAGTTAATCATATCCAATATCAAATTCATTCAACCAAAAGGATTGAATGTTATTTAATTTTTAATATAACTCTTAATTTTTAAAAAAAAAAATATAAGTATTATTAAATGTTAATTAGTTGATCCATTAGGATCACATTCTTTCAAATTTTATAGCAAAACTCACAAAGCCATCTAACCTCTTTGAACACACTTCAGCAAAAAGGTGAAATCCACCACTTCAGCGGCCCCACACGGTCAGCCCCACACTGTCAGCCCCATAACTATCTGTGAAAAGGTAAATCGAGAAGCTGTAATTGACAACGACAGAGGAGGGCATTGTCTCGACTTCGTCGAGATTCAACCCTTGTCCACTTCAACAACTTGGTTCCATTGTAACCAACTCAACTTCTTCGAAAGCAACCTCTTTCAACACACACATATATTTGCTAGTCAATTGCAAAAAGAATTGCACGAGAGTCAAGATACGTTCTCTTGTTTGCGTATAAAAAAAATAACAGATGGATTTTAAATCTATCAATTGATTAATTTTATTATTATTTCCCCTTGAAATCGGACGGAAGCATGGAAGTGAGAGGCAAAACAATCTCCTCCACGCTGTCGTATGCAACCTCAAGATCTCCTTCGCCTTCTCCTTTGACTCCTCGCCGGAGCACTCCGCCTGTAGCACCAAGCAAGCTTCCCCATCCTCGGAGTCGATCCTATTGTCGCTGCCTCCTCTTCTCCTTCCCCTCTCTCTCACTCCACCTCCACAACCCTCGACCTCAACTCCAATCACTCCCTGTTAACCCCGATGCGCACAAAGAACGACACCGCCAACAAACACAGCGAGAGAGGAGGATTCGACGCCCCAAGTTGTGGCCACTGACCCTGCGATCACCCCACTGGGTCACAAGATTCCTAATGCATTGCGCTTGCTCGTGTTGGAGATATCGCTGTCGATGATAGTAGGCTAAGTGGTTCGATCTTGATCAACGGTATCAGAGATAATTGAGATGATAGTAGGCTAAAGAAACTCAATCGATGCATGTCTAGACTGAATCTTGAGCATTATACCTGATCAATTGACTTTGTGAATCTAGCTGAAGCTACTTCAGTTCAATCTAAGCTAGTTAGATCAAGACTTAGTATTAAGTCTTTGAGTTGAATGTTTTGGGAAAAATTTTGTCTTAGGAACATGATTACTTTAATAATGTCCATTGTAACTTAGCAGAGTCTGGAAGCTTATTTTAGAAATATTGACTTGGCGAACTTAAAACTAAGTTTGAATCTGTCCTTAGACAAAGGATTTGATTTAACCAAATTAAAATTGAAAAACTTATCTCGCAAAATATTAAGACGACTGTGCATTGTGTATATTAACACACTTAAAATGGATGAGAGGTTAGAAAAACTTAAATTGAAAATATTTTTGAAAAGATTTTCAAAAATCCTAAGAATATTTTATTAAAATATTTTTAAAGTAATAAGTTTACATGATGTTGAATGATATTTCATGTTTGATGACATGTGTTATATATATATATATATATATATATATATATATATCGTTGAAAATAATTGGTGTTGATCGACACTTAGCTTCTAGATATTTAGGTCAACCATAAAACATCTAACCCTCTAAGACACATAGGATGTCTTCCTTGTAGTTAACAAGGATGTTCTGATGATGTGTTAAGTTAAATGGAGGCTTTTTTTAGATGATCAAGTTTCAATGTATGTTAAAGGGGAAGAAAAAGGATGTTAAATTCTCTAATTTGACATAAAATCTGACTATTGGCTAAGTAATTTAGCTTAACTTAAATATATTATCAAACATCAAAAATAAAAAAATTATTGGCACAATCGACCTCTAAGATTTTGATGGTTTGATTTGAACAATATGTTTAAGAAAATTTGCTTATGGGTGACCAAATTGAGTATAGAGTCCAAGCAAGTCAAGTTTGATTTGAAATTTGAAAATGAGTGAGAAGTCTAAGTAAGACCAACTATTTGAAAGTCCTAGTGGAAAATCTTAGGGGAGTGCTAGGCAGTGGAAGACTGATTGGGAACTAAACAATGGAAGTCTTAGCAGGGCTAAGCAAAGGAAGTCCTGATGGAAAATCCTAGGGAAGTGAATCGTGGAAGTCCTAGTTGGGAATCCGACAGTGGAAGTCTTAACGGAGTTAACCAATGGAAGTCCTAGTTGTGAACCAAGTAGTGGAAGTCCTGGTTGGGAACCAAACAGTGAAAGTTCTAGCAGGGCTAAACATGAGAAGATCTAGTTGGGAACTAAATTAAGTCAAAAGTGGCTCAGCTGGGAGTTGAACACTTGACAAAGAAGAAGTTTTGGAGGAGTGAACTTCAAGCAAGTGAATCTAATAGGTTAGGTAAACCAAGTGCTATGTTTTACATATTTTGTGTGTTCCTTGCATGTTTTTGTTGCAAGAAAACGTAGCCAGATGAAGACTCAAGAGATCAGAGCTTGTTCAGGAGAACTGGATCAAGTTTGGAAGGACAAACTACTCCAGGGTGATTGGGAAAGCTTTCAGGCAACTGAAGTTCTAGGGGATCAGAGAGCTTTCAGGCGACTTGAGGTCCAGGCGACTAGGAGAGTTTCCAGTCAACTGGGAGTAAAAACTTAACTCAAAGAGAATTGAGTTTCCAACAGAGTCATCGGAGGTCCAGTCGACTAGAGGAGTAAATTTCTAATTGAGTCATTGGAGGATTACATTTTCAACTGAGTTCAGTCGACCAAAGGAATGAGTTCCCAACTAAGTCATCGGAGGATTGAGTTTCCAATTGAGTCCCGTCACTTGAAGGAGATTCCAGTCGACCGGAAAAGTGCCAATCGAGTAGTATAAAAGGGCACTCGAGACAACCTCTTCTATCATGAATCACTATCCTCCATCTTTGTTCAAGTGCTCAAAAAATGCTCTAAACTCCGTCCGTGTGATCTAGAAAGCACCAGAAAGGATGTTGTGACATTCAAGGGTTCTAGTCGGATATACACGAGTTTATTTAATTTCTAATTATCATTCTTAATTGTTTATTATTTTGTTATTGTGATTGTATCTTACGAATCTTGAAAAAAGTTTCTTCACCTCCAGAAAGTGTCTAGAAAGGAGAACGAACCTAGTGGACTCACGGTTGAGTACCTAGGTAGAGTAGGGATCCCAAGGGTTGCCGAACCACATTAAAATTCTGATTTCTTCTTTTTTATATTATTTTATTATTATTCCGCTGCTACTATTGATAAAAAGACGAGTACGTTATTCACCCCTCTAGCGTCGAATAGATCTTACAGACGTGATGGAAGTTGTTGCTAGGGGTGTCAAAAATGCACCTGTCCCGTCAATTCGATCCGAGTCAACCCGAAAAATATCGAGTTAGGATTGGAGGTTTTAGGATTCTAATCAAATCAAATTGGACCTGAATTGAGTTGGAAAATTTTTTGAGTTCAAATTGGATTTGGATCGACTAAGATTAGGATTTTAGAATATAATTTAGACAATTAACTCTTAAATTTAAATATTTAAATCTATGAAATATAATTATCATATAACTAGTGTTGGATATTTTATGTGGACAAGCATAATTAATATGTTATTATTGGGCTTAGCTATAATGGGTAGGCTTGGCCCATTAAATCTTAGCAGAGGCCCCTTCTCCTAACCTTAAATATTGTTGTCGCCCCATTGAGACTACGATGCAAAATTTGATTGAGGTCATAGGAGAAGTTCTCTCTGCAATTTTCTCTGTCTTTTGGTTTTCTTACAGGAAGTAAAAATGAATTCCTCGACATCTTCCACTCCAGGTATTTCTAACATCTAATTTTCTTTATAGTAATTTTTCGTATCATGAATTAGATGTTGGATGTTTTTCATCAAATGGTATCAGAGCCAGGTTATTTTGGAGCCTTGATTTTGATTCTTGGCCGAATACCTTATTCTTGGCCGAATACCTTTTGTTTTGCATTTTTTCTTATCAATTTTGTTTGCAGAATAAAATTCCCTTAAAAAACTCTAAATGTGATCACCGTAAAATGAAATTGTTCAATTTTATTTGCCAATTTTCCCCTTCAATCAACACTGTTGAAGCCCCAAAATTCCTTAAAATCCCGATCAAGTTCTTGATTAAGGAAGTAAGTTCGGTTGAAGCCGCTGAACGCCGCTTGCCACTCTGATCCAGACGCTGTTGACTTCTGTAGCCGCCGATGGCGGATCCGACGTCGCCCGGCGAAGCCGTGGCCGATATTTGCAGCCGCGAAGCAGCCGCACAGCCAAAGCGGCAATGGCAGGCGTCGGCGTGACTAGCGCAGCCGAAGAGACAGTGGTAGGCGTCGGCGCTGGTCGGCGTCGTGGGTGGTGCCGTGGGCGTCGTGGTCGCCATCGTGGGCGGATTGAGGAACGTGGTCGGCGTAGTGGGCGGAAGAAGAGGGAAGTCGGCGTCGTGGGTTTTGAAAAGCGTGGTCGGCGTAGTGGGGAACGGAAGAAACGAATACAGTAAAAAAAAAAAATACGTGCGTGTATGGGATGCAAACAGAACTTCATAAAGATTTGGAATAAAAAAAAAAAAATCATGCACAGTGGTTTACGTGTGCGTGAAAAATTAAAATAAAATAAAAACAATGCATGTTTTTATTTTATTAATGTCATTAAAAAAAAACTTTATTAGTTCAAATTATTATAGATTTGGATAAAATGTTCTTTTTAATGACATTTTAAGTTATCTTGTTAAATGTGATCAAAATGATCTCTATCATTTCATATTGTTGTTGATATTTTTTCATAGTTGTGAGCTCGCCTTCGCGAGACGGATTATGATAAAATACTATTGTTGGAAAATTCTTATTAATGTGGCATTAGGAATTATTTTAATAATGCACTTACCCTATCGGTTTGTCTTTATTGATATAGTTCCTAATGATTGATAATTATATTTTAAAGTTTTCAGTATCCTTTCGATATTAGCTTTAAAAATATAATTATTTTATGTGTTGTGGGAGTTACTTTATGCATTGTAATTCGGGACCCTTCGGCGGGATTGCATTTGCATGAAATAACTTCATTGTGTTCATAAGCTCTATTACTTTTGTTGGATATGCTCGACAATAATCTCCCATTAATGTATATATTTCAGCTTTGCCTATGAGTATGAACTCTTTACCAAAGCTGAATGACACCAATTATGAGGACTGGGCTGACTCTATTAAGTTATTTCTTGCCATTTCTAATGTTGATGTTGCCCTTACTGAGAATGAGCCTGAAGTTCCCACACTTGAATCTTCCGCTGCTGTTACAACAAAACATGAAAAGTGGGTTCATTCTAATAAAGTATGTCTGATGACCATGAAGTTCACTATGGATAAGACCATCAAAGATAATGTTCCTGAGACGAATAGTGCTAAGGAGTTTCTTGAGTCTGTAGGCAAGAAATTCAAAAAATTTGATAAGACAGAAAAGGCTTCATATCTTTCATTACTGACAAAGACTAGATATGATGGTGTGTCGGGTGTTCGTGAGCATGCTATGAAGCTCACCAATTGGTACAACAAGTTGAAATCTATGAAAGTGGAATTGGGAAGTGATTTTTTAGTCTGGCAAATATTGGATTCACTTCCTTCTGAATTTGATATTCTAAAAACTTCTTATAATGCACAAAAGGAGGAATGGACTATTGATGAGCTTGTAGCCATTCTTAATCAAGAAGAGCAAAATATGAGGAAGGGTAAGACTCAAGTTATTCAGTTGGTTTCCCATAAGAGTAATGAGAAAAAGAAAACATATTTTAAGGGAAAAAGTAACAGACCTCAATTCAAATAAAGTTATCATATATTTTGAATCTGTTATTGTTGGTTATGGCATCAAGTTGAATGACATGTATATGTTAACTCTTGATCCTCTTTCAATTGAACAACGATATTCTAATATTAATAATGTTGTTGGACTAAACAAATGCTTACAACTCATTTTGATATGAAAGACCTTGGTAATGCATCTTTTGTTTTGGGCATTGAGATTTATCGTGATAGATCTCGTGGCATCCTTGGTTTGTCTCAACAAGGATATATTGATAGAATTCTGAACCGGTTCAATATGCAATTTTGTAAGCATTGATTTGGACCTATTCAAAAGGGTGAGAAGTTATCTAATGCCCAGTGTCCTCAAACTGAAAGTGAAATGGAAAATATGAAGAAAATTCCATATTCTTCTGTTGTTGGCAGCCTTATGTATGCTCAAGTTTGTACACGTCCTGATATTATTTTTTGTTGTGGGTGTACTTGGGAGATATTTAAGTAAACCTGGTATGGCACATTGGTAGGCTGTCAAACATGTTTTGAGGTATTTGAAAGGTACCAAACACTATATGATCACATATAAGAGATCAAATCATCTTGAGGTAACAGGTTATTCTGATTCTGATTATGGTGGTTGCCCAGATGATCATAAGTCCACATCAGGATATATATTTATGTTAGCTGAAGGAGCTATCTTTTGGAAGAGTGTCAAACAGACTCTTACAGCTACATCAACCATGGAAGCAGAGTATATAGCTTGTTATGAGGCCACATGTCAAACGATATGGTTGAAAAACTTTATTGCTGAATTTGATTTTGTGGAGAGTATCTCTAGGCCTCTCACTATATATTGTGATAACTCTGCCGTGGTGAGTTTTTTCCCTCAAAAAAAAAAGCTCAAAGCGGACTAAACACTTTGACACAAAGTTTATGTTTGTGAGAGAGACGGTTCAAGAGTTTAAAACTCGTGTCGAGCATATCCCTACAGAGCTTAATATTGATGATCCCCTAACCAAATGCATAACTGTTAAAGCTTTTGTTGACCATGTAACCCCTATGGGTGTAGTAAGGTCTTTTGATATTTTGGGTTAGTGGGAGTTTATGCTTATGTTTTGTTATGACCTCATATTTATAATATTTATTGCTACCATATGTTTTATTGATATTGCTCAAGTAATAACTATTGTTGTATACTATTATGATGACATATTGTATATTGGAGACATTTTGGACCCAGTCTCAATTTTGTTGTTATTATATGACATCTTGGGCAATATTGATGCACACTTTGGGCAATATGTGGAGACATTTTGGACCCAGTCTCAATTTTGTTGTTATTATATGACATCTTGGGCAGATGCACACTTTGTATGTGGAGACATTTTGGACCCAGTCTCAATTTTGTTGTTATTATATGACATCTTGGGCAGATGCACACTTTGTATGTGGAGACATTTTGGACCCAGTCTCAATTTTATTGTTATTATGTGACATCTTGGGCAGATGCACACTTTGTATGTGGAGACATTTTGGACCCAGTCTCAATTTTATTGTTATTATGTGGCATATTGAGCAGATGCACACTTTGTATGTGGAGACATTTTGGACTCAGTCTCAATTTGTTGTTATTATGTGGCATCTTGGGCAGATGCACACTTTGTTCAAATTTTGACATATCATTTTGTTGAACTTTCTCATTTATCCATATTCCATTTTGTTGTTGGGTCACAGGATATAAGTATCTTACAATGCATGATATCATTATTCCTTCGAATGTGATTTTCTGTATTATTAAGATGCTTATAGTTCCATTTTGGACCTTTTCGTGTTATGTGTTGACTTATTTTGGCATCTTATCATAGTCACATATTGTTGATTAATTTGATGTATTATGCTGTCCAAGTGGGAGAATGTTGGATATTTTATGTGGACAAGCATAATTAACATGTTGTTATTGGGCTTAGCTATAATGGGTAGGCTTGGCCCATTAAATCTTAGCAGAGGCCCCTTCTCCTAACCTTAAATATTGTTGTCGCCCCATTGAGACTACGATGCAAAATTTGATTGAGGTCATAGGAGAAGTTCTCTCTGCGATTTTCTCTGTCTTTTGGTTTTCTTACAGGAAGTAAAAATGAATTCCTCGACATCTTCCACTCCAGGTATTTCTAACATCTAATCTTCTTTATAGTAATTTTTTGTATCATGAATTAGATGTTGGAGATTTTTCATCAATTTCAATTTATAATGTTCAAGTTGATTTTGAATGCCCCCGGAACATAGCTGAGTTAGTTACGACGGAGTAGACTTGCAAAAAAAGACAAGGGTTCGAATTTCGACGAAGCCGAGTAATATCCTCTTCTGTCGCGATCAACTGCAGTTTCTCGGTTTACCTCCTCACAGATGGTCGTGGAACCGACCGTGTGGTTGATTCCACTTTTTACAGAAGAGTTGATTTTGAGTTGAAAATTTTTTATAATACTATATTTCAACCCAATTTGAATCATCACACACGAATTGAGACCCCTACTATCACCTCCTTCGCCTCGTTGCAGGCAACACAGAGTGCTCACAACAACGCCGTCACCAACGTCACACTCCGCCAGCTCTTGACGCCGTTTGACACAGCCGTTGTCGTGCTCCACGACCACATTGACATTATCTCCCTCTCTCACTTCTTTCTTCCGATGGTCAACTCCGGAAGGATTCCTTTCCGTCTCATCTTTTGTTTTTTTTTCCTTCTTTGATCTATTTTCCTTCGGCTTTCTCTTCCCTTCTTTGGAAGATAATTTTCCATGGTCGATTTCTTTCCTCCTTCATCCGCGCTTTGGAGTAACTAGAACATTAATTCCTTCAGATTGTCAAATATTTCGAGCATTATAAGAGTTTAAACATACTAACTAGAACATTATCCAAAAGGGAGTTCATTCGATTTTGTAAACCAGCCTCATGCTACTACTCAAAGTCCAAATTGAAGATTTTAATCATTACGAGTTTCTAAATACTTTAAATATAACACTGGTACGTCTATTTTAACGTTAAAAAACCTCATTTTGATGAAAGATACAAACATGACCTATTTTATAAATCTACTTCCACATGTTTTGTATTAATTTTTTTAAATAAAAACTAATTTACAAATCAACTACTTCTAAAATTTTAATCTTTGTCCTTTATTAGTCTTGGAAGGTCCGAAATAATATATTAATATTTTATGTTAAAAATATTAATATATTAATAATAAATTTACAACTTGTGCTCCATAAATCAATTTTAAATTATATATCACCTCTCGTATAAAGTTAAAAATTAAAAAGTTCAATTTAACTAGCAACCCATAAATATAAATCTAAACTTGTGCCAAAATTGAAAATATACTCATAAATGTTGACACCTTGTTAAAATAAAATTGCGGCTAAAATTGAAGACATGATGAACTATGTTAAGTTCTTAATTTTAACACAAATTGTAATATAAATCTATAATTTTAAAAAATTAAAAAATCAAAATTTTTTAGAGTTGCAAACTAATTTCTTATTCACAACTTTTTCTTTGGAAGATAAACTAATAAAATTTTGTTTTTTATTATTTTAGGAAACGTGCGTGCTGAGGCTGACTGACCTGGTTCATCATCGGACGGCAATGACATCATTAATCAGGATGAAGGGAACTCCCTTATCTGCGTGCATTATTCTGTCGTGCCTCATTCTTAATCACTCCTAATAATTCTCGCTCGCTCTAATCCACCAACCTCCCAATTGTTAGCAACAATAATTTCAGAACACAAGATTAGTTAGCAAACCAAGTCCATGTAATTAAACAAGGGAATCAAGGAGAAAGGCTATTGAAAAGAAATCTCAGAGTTATCGGACATTGCCATCATTACTCACCCAATTGAAGCAGGTATTAGGTGGTCGTTTGGACCACTAGGCAGCGCAGCGCGGAGCGATTACGCGGTTAATTGTTTTGAGGCAACGAGGGTTTCTTTCCCACGATGTCAAAGTGGCTGTTTCTCAGGAGAATCCGACGGCACGACGAAATGAATAGGAGCGTCGCGTCGCTCACTCGCGGTGAGGTTACCGCTCGTCTAGAATCCTGTACGCGTCGGCGGTGATCTCCGACAGCCACGAGCCGGGGAACAGCGTCTGCAGAGAAGGAAGAGGGGCAAATGAAGGGATTAGAGTCGGAAAATCGTGGAAAATGATGCGGAAATAGGAGGGGGGGGGGGGGGGGGGGGGGGGGGGGGGGGGGGGGGGGGGGTTGGGATTTTCTGGAACAAGAGGGCGAACAGAATCGTCGAAGCAGAGCGAGGGAAATGGAGGATGAAGCGCGGCGAAGAGGCTTACCTCGAGCTGCTTTTGGACCACCCTCGGCCGTTTTCTTGGCCGGCGGCGAGCCCTGCACCCGGTCACGGCGTAGATGTCCTCGTCGATTTCCTCCCTCGTGAGCGAGATCGAGAATCTGGGCCGCTCCTTCTTCTTAGGGTCATCCGACCTCAGCCCGACCTTCCTCTTCGCCGTCGTCGTGGGAGGCGGCGGCGATCCATATCGGTGCCGCTCGATCTCCCCGGCGGCTCGGTGCCTCGTTCTCAGATTCCATGGAAGATCCGTCGACGCGTCGGAAGCCTCGCGATGCGGCATCTCCTCCTTCGCCGGCGCCGGCACGTCGTCGCCATAGCCCTCGGGTAGCACTAGCTTCATCCGGTCGGCCGCCTCGCGGAGGTGAGCCAACAGCCGTTCCCTGACCTCCTCGACCCCAACGTCACGGACCCTGCTCGAAGGGAGACGGATCCGCGGGTTGGAAGTTTCAGAAAGGTCCGACAATCGTGGGCCGCCGGCGGCTCCGACGTTTTCCTTGCCCATGCAGCTGACGACGCGATGGCCACCCCGCGTCTTCAAGATCGGGAAGGACAGATCGTGGAGGAGACCTCCTTGCCTCCCTCCGACAGTGACCGGCTCTTCGGCGGCTGCGGTCGCGGCCGCCGCCGCGGGTTCCGGATCCCTGGAGGGCGTCTCGAGAGACATGACTATGCGAGACGTAAGGAGGAGTAGAGTATGGCGTCGGACTTCAAAACCAGCGGCGAAGGAAGGGGGTGATCTACGATAGGTCACTGGCGCGACGGCGAACAGAGGAGGAGGAAGGGAGGAAGAGGCGGTCGGCCGTCGGTGGAGGAGTTATCTATATAATAATGATTGCTTATGATAAGGGTAGTTTCGTACTTTAGGCTATCATCAAGGTTTCGGGGGTGGGAAAAAGTGGGCGTGTTTGCGGGGCCACCATCCTCGCGGATCTTTTGTGTGGGCCCGCAACAGAACGTGGCGACGGGGCTTCTCTCGGTATAGTTTGGGTTCCAAACTTTCAGCTTCTCAGTCACGTGCGAGGGAGGTGGTCGAAGACGAACCGTTTGACCATAATGTCTCAGTCGGATTAGTAATAAAGCCTAAGCAAGGCCCAAGAATATGGATATTTAAGAATATTTATAAAAGCATGAGAATAAAATAAAGAAAACTATAAAAAATATTTCAATAACACTTTATGTGAAATGGCATGGTAAATTTCAATACTATTAAAATTCATCTGAACTTTATTTATTTATTTTTAAAATAATTTTTTTCATAAACGGTAAATTAAAAAATCTGAAGGTATTTTGACAATACTGGAACTTTAGGGGTACTTTTAAAAGTTTCTCTTGTTTATTGTCGTCTCGTACCCCGCAGCCGGAACTGCCGATTGTCTTTCCCTAGCGCCTCCTCCCTCTTGCTCCGGACCTGCCGCGCAGTCGCAGTCGCAGCCGCCCTGCCGCCTCTCCGTTAGGCCAGTCTCTCTCCCCGGCCGCCCTCCGTCGGTCATCGAACTCTCTCCCGCAGGTCAGTCTTCCCACCGATATGCAGGCCATTCGTGCCCTTGATCTGGAAGACCGATCTCTCTCACTCGTAGGCCAGTCTATCTCCTTGAACATACAAATTTCTCCAGCTGCTATAGTCTCGGCCCTATTCTCTCAGGCGACATAGTTTTTTTTTTGTCATTTCATTTCTCATTTACTCATCTAGTTCTTACCCATAAACTTCTCATGAAGCTCATATTTATCCATTTGTCAACATGCAATTTGCAAATATGCTCAAACATTTAATTTCCTTATTTTATTTATTTTTAAATATTCATATTAAATTTTTTATTTTATTATTATTTTTTCTAATTGCATGAGTTGTTACGTTGTTAAACTTTTTTTTTCAAAATAATTTAATTATTTTCCTCATAAGAACTTATATCAATTATTGAGGACTTTTTCATTTTTCTCCATTTTTAATTTTACATTAGAATCAATAAGTTACATTAACTTTTTCCCATTGGAATTCTAAAGGTTTTAGGGCTGGGAGTTGATGTAAAAAAATAATTAATTTTTGATTCTTTTAAACGATTAAATAATAGAGCTTATTTTATATTTTGATTATTGAAATTATGTAATATATTTCGATAAAAGATCAAAGCATCTATATATATATATATATATTATCATAAAACATGCAGTGAATGGGTCAATGATTTGCGTATTATGTATATCTACATACATATGTTTGATATTCTTTATATATTTGAATAAAGCAATCAAAGTAAATAAGAAAATTAATGTGCATTGGATAAGCTGGTAGAAATTATGAAGGTTCATGAGCCTTTTGTTTTAAACTATTCACTAATGAGGATCAGAGATGCTTTAGTCATGAATTGTTTACAAATTATCTTCATGAACTTTAATCAGTTAAGCTCATAGGCAGTGACTGAACTGCTTTTTCTTTTGAAGGAATGCAATAATATAACAATAGTTCCTTGAGCTTGCAGGCTTTAAAATGTAGCTCAACAATAAACAATCTTGTTAGAATCCATAAATAAACAAATGACCTTTTACCTTTTATTGTTTTCTTTTAGAACTCTAAGCAACGGACGGTGATCATTGTATCTTGTGGATATGCAACGATTCAAAGTCCTTGCACAAGTCCAGAGGTCCCTCTCCACCGTCCGCTGTCCTCTCTTTACTACGACGCGACTTGTTTCTACCCATGACGATCAACCTCATAATGAGGTCAGCCTCCAGCATTAACTATGTTTTCACTCTCATTTGACATCTTCTCTAGCTTCCTATTGTTGGATTCAGGTGCTCGTGGAGGGTAAGGCAAGCGCCCGTGCTGCTATCCTCAATCGGCCTTCTAATCTCAATGCCCTCACAACGAATATGGTACTTTTCCTAATGTGATTATGTCCATTTTATTGCTTGATTTAGATTAAAGTTAGTTGTTATTTCTATTTCTCAGGCAATTCGGTTGAAAAAGCTATATGAGTCATGGGAGAATAACCCAGATATTGGGTTTATTATGATGAAAGTGAGTTCTCATTTTCATAGGACCATCTAGCTTAATAGAGTTACTTTGTTGTCATTAATCATTGTGAATTTTCTTGCCTAAGAAATTTTAAAAATTTATTATCAAAGCTGAAACTCATGTGTTGTTTTGATGTGCTGAAGGGCAGTGGCAGAGCATTTTGTGCTGGCGGTGATGTTGTTGCTCTTTATCAATTACTTAATAAAGGTATGTTCTTGGTTTGGATAATCCTCAAATATTTATGGTAGACCATGACTATTGTAGGCATCTACACTAGTGGGGTGTTGGTATGATATGACAATAAAAAATAACAGGGAAGAGAGAATTTTTCATATTGGAAAATATACGGTTTTAGTATCCTTAATTGATATGCCCTCTAAATTCATGACTGCAAATCTATGACAAATGGTAGAAATAGATGATTACTAGGAGAGAGATTTTTTATTGGCGTCCCTTTTCTATGATTAATGAGAGTGTTTGTGTGACAATCTGAATAGTCTTCCATGTGAGGAGCCTGGTATATCAGTAACTAAATAAGATTAATACCTTACGTTAAAAGCTTAATATTTGTCTTTTCTCCTTTTGCCAAGCATGTGGGGATGGCAAGAGAAAAACAAAATTTTCTTCCCTTCTTTTTGAGATAAAAAAGAGGGAATTGGGAAAATGGATAGATGTGAATGTATGACAAATACATGAATAAAAAAAGGAATGCTTGATTCTTTTGTAGATAAATAATGAAATTTATTGTTTCACTGACTTCTAATGGACTGTGAAGTAAAGTAGGATATCGGGAAGCATTCAAAGAGAGTAGATATAAGACAACAAGTGGATGACTGTCATAATTTAACTACCTTTGTGAAGCTTCTGTAGCATTTCAGCAAGATATCAACTAATGTTCCATTTGCATAGGGGCCTAACAAGATCCCCTCATATTGACCACAGAATAGAGGCTACCTTACAATAGGAGAAGCAATATGCATATGTAATATATACAAAGTGGATTTGTTCTTGTAGTTATCCTAAAACTTGATTACATTGAATTACCTTTCAAGCCACAATTCAATCAAATTCTTATTTAAGATACCAAATAGAAGGACCACTTACTGAAAGATGTTATATGTGCACCTAAGATTGTAGACTAGGCAAAGGGTTGTCAAGCAACCTAATATTGTCATCTTCAAATAAGTTCATTTTAATTAAGAATCATTTAACAGTACTGATAGGTAGTGTTAAGTGAGAACCTAATTGCTTAGGTAGTGTCTTCTAGTACACACACGTGCCTCATTAAAAATTAAAAGCTAAATACAACAACTTATGTTGTTTGAGTGACTATGAAAAACATGATCAAGGGAATTTATTTTATGTTTCATATTTGTTAGAAAAACATAATATTACTTATAAAATTTTAAGAGGATCTCGTGTTATTCCCAGATAAAGCAATATTGGTATTTCATTATAAGGATTTATTGCAAACAAAGACATTTTTCACTGTGATAGTATGTGAGATCAGGATTGGCATCAACCTAATTCATTTTTGGCTGAGAAACATGACCTCCATATGGGAAGGTAGTTTAAGTGGGATGAAAGCATCTTATATTGGAAGAAAGGTATCAATAAGATTTAAAATCGAAAGGGAGAGTTCACAAAGAAGAGGAACACACTTGCACCTAACTTAACAGTGGTGGAAGGGCTTAAGTGGGAGAGCAAATGGAAGCAATGAAGGAGTATGTAGGTGTTGAGGCAAATGTTGACTCACAGATGGTGGACAGGTGGAGATAGAGTCAGATAGTATGTTATGGTGTGGATGAAATTTCTCATGAAGTGATAATTTAATATTAAAAGTTCAATAATATTAATAGTGGTTCAGACATTTTTAACATTGGTTGTTAATTCTTAATGCAACTCTCAGTCCTTTTCATAGGCTTGGGATGACTTTGATGGTTTAATTTAAGAGTAATAATAGTTAATACTATATCATTTAAGTTATCAAGTGATAGTCTAGAATTATCAAGCTATGATATTAGAACTATGCATCTTCCCCTCTGTACAGTACATGTTGGATATTGACACCTAATATCTTTATTAATCATGTATAAAATTTCTTAGAGAGATGGCTACCTGGATCCACACCCATGTCAGATGCTAGCCCAAGAAACATGGCTAGCAAGTATAAGTTATTAGCTATTAAGATATATAAGTTATTAAGTAGTATATTAATACTATCCTAGGCCTAGGGTTTTCAAGGATAATATTTTTAATTTATTAATTATAAATATGTATTGTTATCTACTATAATGAAGGAATTAGATAATGTAGTAAATTTGAATTTGATAGTATTGTAATATCTTAATTATGATACTTAGTATCTGCTATTCATAAATAATAATGGTAGTTAATTCATAATTGATTTATTATGATCATCAATCCATGTTTGTCTCAACTATTTGGAATCAACTAATTTATAGAATATGCATATTATTTCCCATTGGTCTCTTTATCTGTCCATGTTCCTAGCACTTTTAAGGGGCAAAGACCTTGGCACCTTAAGGTGCATGTGTCTTTCAACAGTTGTAACAGACAAACTAAATTATAACTTGCATAATGGTCCTATCCACTCCCCAATCCTTATACTGGTGGAAACATGGACAGTTGGAATTTGCTTTAATTCTGTGTCAGACCATATCCATCAATTTAATATGTTACCTCGACAATTTATTTGCTAGTTCCTGAGGTTTTTTTGTGACATTTAGCTTTCTTGTGCAGGCAAGGTGGAAGAGTGCAAGGACTTTTTCAGGAATTTATACATGTTTATTTATATTTTAGGGACCTATTTAAAGCCTCATGTGAGTGTAACCTGAAACTCTTTGCACTTTGATTGCCATTTTGCATGTAGATATTTTATGGTATGAATCAGGTTTTTTCTCGCATCTCATAAATTTTTAGGTTTAGAAGTAGGAGGATTGGTGCTCTTATTGCAAACATTGTACACCATTTTAATTTTTTTTTCTTTGACCTATAAATCAGAATGCTTGGCTCAAGTGTTGCTGAGGTAGAAGATTAGGCTTATTGCATAAGTATTTGATTATATAAAGCTTTATGAAGTTTGCTGATCTAACCTGTAACAAAGTTCCAAAAATGTTCATTTTTTCTATCTGCTATAGCAGTTGTTTTCTGAGGTGTGCTTTGCTCTAGAGAACTGGGTAATTTTAAAGGATACATAGAGCCTGAAGATCGTATGCATGATTTGAGTTTAGTTTTATTTTATTTATTATTTATTTATTTAGTTTGAATTTCTTAACCTCAGCTGCTTCACTATTTGATGATTTATCTTCCATAACTTTGTCATGATAATAGTACACTTGTTTTTTGACAATGTTTTGTGCACATAATGTTTTAGCCTACAAAATTGTTCTTTTCCCACTCCTTTGATCCTTATCTTTAGTGATACTTTCTTTTGTTCTATACTTTTCCATATTTGTCCTTTCTCTTTGAGAAATTCTTCTGGTGTTTAATCTTTCATGCAGGTGGCTATTCTAGACGGTGTTACCATGGGGGGTGGAGCAGGAGTCTCAATTCCTGGAACATTTCGTGTTGCAACAGATAAGACTGTATGAGTTCTATGTTCTTGATATAATGATACTACTTTTTCATAATTTTTAAGATAAGCTGAATTTTTTTTCGTTAAATTTTGTTGCACAATCAGAAGTAAAGATCCATTAGCTGAGACTTAAATATTTCAAACCTAACCTTTACTAGTCATGATCAACTGCTTATTGCCACTTGTTATATGCTACATTTTTTGCAATGCATAGTAACTTCCCTGAACAATTTCAGATGTTTTCTACACCAGAAATTCATATAGGCTTCCATCCTGATGCTGGAGCTTCCTTCTACTTGTCACATCTAACTGGTCATATAGGTATGACCTTTTTCCTATGTTACTCTCATGTTGCATAACAAATTTTTATTCTCTATATATGTTCAGCCTGCCAATATCTGATCCTTTACACTTCCTCTTTGCTGCTCATACCTGGTGTTCCTACAAGTACCCTATATGTGATTGTCATGCATATAGACTTGTTCGATTTCATGGGAATATAATTCAAAAATATTTAGGTATCCATGAAATTTTCTTCTCACACAAAATAAGAATCTGGATATACTAAAGTGGAAGTTACTTGAGTTTATGTGATCATGGATATCCTTTATATTTAAATGGCTGACAAGGTTGGCATCCTATAGGCATTGTTTAAGTTGGTCTTGCATTTTTATGACATTCTCGCAGATCTTTCTTGATCAATTGTTGCCACTTGTTTTTTTTTTCTTTCCTTAAAGAGTAAACACAGTCTGGTTATTATCTTTCTGTAGGGGAATATTTGGCCTTGACAGGTGAAAGACTTAATGGCATTGATATGCTTGCAGTTGGCCTTGCTACACACTATACAATGAGTGCCGTGTGTTTCTCTGATCCATTTTGAAAATTTATCTCTGTGCAATTTTCCGTTTCCTTACTATGCAACTTCTTTCTTGGTGATAGAGGCTTGATTGGGTTGATGAACGGCTTGCTAAGTTGATCACTGATGATCCTTCAACAATAGATACTT
Organism: Curcuma longa; assembly: GCF_044706935.1. Lineage (NCBI taxonomy): Eukaryota > Viridiplantae > Streptophyta > Magnoliopsida > Zingiberales > Zingiberaceae > Curcuma > Curcuma longa. The sequence continues at coordinate 100,017 of NW_027430657.1, read as the reverse complement.
CCCTTTCAACTTATGGTGATATTGTTTATCCAGATAAGAATAGCATTGTTAACAGGTATTTGCTCTCAAAAGGTTGCTTACTCTTTCAAATATCAATCTAATTGATTATTTGCACGTTTGTCTTACACCATACCGTGTGGCATCAGACCAGCAGGATTGGTAGAAAATTGAAATTGTCAAAAAAGGCTACCAGCAATTCATATATGAGATAACAGTTTGAGTTCAATCATAATAAGACTATACATTAAGTCTCATCAAATATTATATAATTAACATGTATCTTAAACAATTAATATTAGAACTAATAAAGTTATCTTAGTGATACAAGATATATTCATAATATGAGTAAAGACATATTATTATCATAATCAAGTTAACAATATCATATTATTTTTATTATTTGATAAAATCATGTGTTAGAAGTACTAGGTAATAGTATATCACTAATATAATTGTAAATGTATTGGATCATTAATAAATAATAAACCATATCAACTAATGCGGAAGGAATAAATAACAAAAATGCATTATGATAAATAGTAAAATCAAATTGTACTACAACAAATATTAAAATCATATTTATTACTATAAAGCTATTGAATAGGTTATATTATTAAATTATATGATAAAATTAGATAATTGTTTAATATCTCATACTATAGGGCTTTATTGGGACCTAAATCACATCCAAATCATGTTTATATAGGATTTATCTTAATCAACAATAATTTCTCTCAATCAACTTTGAAAGAAAGATAGATGGGACACAGATTTAGCAAGTAGTTGTTTATGAATATCAACAAGGTTAATAAACATTGATCTCATGATAATCTTTAGTGGCAAGTTGAGAAATTTACATTGGAATTCAAGAGTGTGCAGAAGACTGTCTTGCCCTCTCATGCTTGATTGCTTGGATTCAAGCTAGGATTAACAAAAAGTTTGCTAAATGCTCGAGCTTTTTGAATCAACCTTCTTCAGCCAACTTTCCACAGATCTCATGGATTTTCACTCTCAACTTGGCCAAATTATAATTATTTCCATTTGTTTTCTAATCGAATTTAATTCATTTGTAGGTAATGATTTTGAATCATGAGTTTTAAACTATCTTTGTAAGAGAACCCATTTCTCGGGAAAAATTGTATTGGCCTTTTCTTACACCAATAAAACTTGGGCGTTTTGTATTGGTATAAACTGATCTTGACAACCATATAGGTTCTCAGTTACATCATTTCAAGTACGTAATATACATGAAAATTTCTGTGTCTAATTCAATAGAGGTACAACTACATAAAACAATGGGATGCGTAATGTATAAATTTGTTATTTTACCTTTTTGGTATATCATGTATATTCGTTTTGTCAATTGTTCTTATTTATAATTTTTATTAAGTCCTTTTTACAAAATGTACTGGTACTTTTGCCAGCTCTTTTCATCTATAATATCTAAAATAATTTTGATCTACTGAATTTTGTTTGAAGTTAGATTCATTCCTCCTTCTGCAGGTTGGAGGTAATAGATAAATGTTTTGGTCTTGAATCAGTTGAAGAAATTTTGGATGCTTTGGTGAGCCTTCCCTCAATCTGTTTGACCTCTGTAGATTATTTAGTGATAAATTTGTGCATGCTACCGTCATGTTACTTGGTATGATGGTTCATTTATTAGCCAAAAAAGTCTGAGGTTATAGGAGCAGTTTTGTTCCTAAAGTATAATATGTTACACCCACGTTTTTATGATAATACAATTTCGAAAAATGTATCTTTGAATTTTTAATAAATGCATTGTTTGGTACCTGTGTTTATCCCCAATTTTTATCACAATTCAGGTTTTAGTACTTTGTTTCTATGATTGCTTTTATTTAAAGCAAACTATTCAAGAGAACAATTTGCTTGATAGTTTGTTACATTATTCAACCTTCTTTTATGTACATTTATATACTAGATATTTGAGTAGTAAATAATGTTACTCTTCCATTAAATTTATGGAGGTATAGTTTGTTTGTATAACCATCAATTACACTCATCAACTTTTTAATCAGCTTGGCACTAATTAAGCAAGTTCTTCTAAAAGTTCTATAATATCCATCATATTATTCATCCGAATAATCACCAATCAATTACAAACATGGGTCAGTGATTTAGATTTCTAGTTTGTATTCTCAAAATTAAAACCTTATAAATCAAGACTGTAGATGTACTAACAATGCCTTTCTAGTGCAACATTATTTGTTTGTCGTTTGTCATACACAGGAGATTGAGGCAGCCAGATCAAAGCAAGAATGGTGTACTGTTGCATTAAAGAAATTGAAAGAAGCTTCTCCATTGAGTTTAAAAGTTGCCTTACGATCGGTAAGTTTCTAGAGCCTCGTGCTAGAATTAAATGAGTTGTAATTTGTTATTATGGTCTGAAATTTAGCTCTACAATTTACTAGGTACGAGAAGGCAGATTTCAGACTCTCGATGAATGCCTTGTTCGGGAGTACAGAATGTCTCTTCATGGGATCTCAAAGCCACTTTCTCACGACTTCCTTGAGGTAATGTACTCATTTATCTCCTGAGAATATATTCAGTGTTCCTGAGGGTTGTATGTCTTATGTCTGTATAGGGTGTCCGAGCACGGCTGGTCGACAAGGACTTCACTCCTAAGGTATCTTCAGTTCTTCACGTAGTTCAATTTCTCATGAGGTGTTTATAGCAGATTCCATGATTCTAACCATGAACAATGCAGTGGGATCCTCCAACATTGGACAAAATACCAGAAGACATGGTTGATCATTATTTCTCACCTCTCGGGGAATTGGACTCTGAACTAAAACTACCTACACACTTGCGTGAAGCCTTTATTTGATTTGGTACCGAAAATGGTTTCATTGTGCTGGATGCAGCTCACAGAGAACATAATCTACAAGCCATTTTTTGATCATGAAGTTGCCTTTACGTAACAGGGGGCAGGTACTAACACAATCAATTTCCAGCCCTTTATTTTGCTTCAAAGTGAAATTAATGATTTTGGTTAGGTATCACCAGAGAGCTGCGTTTTTATGCTCCATCCAAATAATGGTACATCGAATTTAATAGCTTTATATACCTTCATTTCCTAAACTTATGGTCTCAAAACCTGTTTTTGAAATTTAGCACTTTCTGCTTCAAAAATTACAATATGATTTAGAAACTTATTTTGAAGTATTTGAACCGCCGTCCCATCTGTTTAATGAGATTGTGTTCTAATGTTTGCTGATGCATTGAAAGATAATTAAAATGGTTACTATTGGATATATACAAGGTTGTCAAATTCGCGATTCCAGTGTCGACTCGGTTAGGGGTGCACAAACTTGTATCGTAAATTCGTATCGTAAACTCGTACGAGTTTACAGATAATCTAAAAAAGAGTTATAAAATGTCAAATAATATATATTTGATCATAACTTCATAAGAACAATCATTATTTCACATATCTAATAAAAAAATATAAACATAGTTATCAACAACATGTTTTCACATATAAAAAAAGATTAAACATGAAAATTTAACATGAAAAGATATGAAAATTTCAAAATTTATGTTTCAACATCAAGTTACAAAATGACAAATTTAAAATTTCATACAAAAATAGTCTAATAGATACATCAAATAAATTTCCATTGTTCAAATTTGATAAAAGGAAACATCAAACAAAGATTTTTTTTGTTTATCGAGTTTACCGAGTTTGACCGAGTTGATTCGCGAGTTTACCGAGTTTACTAAGTTGACTCGCGAGTTTATGAGTTTACAAGGGGGGTCCGATTTTAAGCTGATTCAATACGGAATTGAAATAATAGTTCGTAAACTCGTAAACTCGTCGAGTTGACTCGCGATTTTGACAACCTTGAATATATAATTGTTTAATATATATACATATATTAATAAAAATTAAAACGTATGTGAATGGAGTGGACGCTGTCACAGTACAGTAGCTTCTTGGACCATGGAACACAGAAAATGACACTTGAGGTTGCTGCACGCCTGTGCTGTGCCTCATCCTTTCACTGATTGCCTTGTGGACTTCCACGCTAGTCGCACTAACTCGTGCTTCCACACTGCCATTTCTGCTCCTCTGATCTGTTATTTTCATGCAGCTCGCCCATCTTCTTTTCTTCAGTAGGGAAAGGGAACCGTCCTGGAAGCTCTCGTCCAGTGACTTCTGACGTAACAACGATAACATCAGCAAAGCAGCCAGAATCAAAGGACACAGCTTAATTTGTTCGCTACTTCAAAATTCAAATCCCCACGTTGTGATCTTTGAAAAAGTATATATATAATATATATATCCTGCGCGACACCCCCATCCGCGACTCGTGTGCACCGCTCAGACCCACCGCCGTCGCCGTGTCGTCCGGCTACCGCCGACCACCGACTGCCGGATCGAGCGTGATTGGCATGCCACTCGTCGGCGCACCGTCCGACGTCGGATTCCGGCCGGATAGTGGTCGGAATTCGACGAATTCAGTCGAAAATCGTCGAATCCAGCGCGCAGCCACTGACGGGCGAATCATGGCTGATTTCCGGCCAAATCGTGGTCGGAGATCGGGCCGAGGAAGGATCGCTGTACCACTGGCGGCCGAATTACAACTAATTTCCGATCAAATCACGGTCAGAATCCGGCGCGACCATTGTCCGTCGCGATTCCGATCGAATTTGTTAGTTTTCGATCACAATCTAGTCGAAATCCGATGAAGGTACTGTGTATTCTCAGATTTGGACGGTGAGATGAACTCGCGATCGTGTGAAAACCATTAAAGTATAAAAATTTTAATTTCTACCAAAAATATTATTTATTCGGTCAAATACTCTTTGAAGTGTGAGAACCGAAACCTAATAAATGCAGCAACGCGGGCGTCCGCTTCAACCGCTGCTTCGGTTTAACGCACGTGGTACAATGTCGCTATTAAAAGCGTTAAATACTTTAATCAACACGTCACATCCCTATCGCGCACGTTTTACTATATTAGCACCACATGATTGAATTATTGTTATTTATTATGATTATTATAAATAGATAGATGAGACAATATAACGGCATGTAGCCGATATAAAATTCAAAAATATCTCAGTTTTCGAATATGATGGTGAATTTTTTTGTATACTAAATGAATTTAAAAGACTTTTCGTTAGTATAGAAAGATTTAAATTTGTGTAATAATTCGGTTAGAAAAAGTTTTACTTTATTATTATTGTTTTGAAAAAGAAAAAAAAAACTTATGTACAATACCATGCGAACATTTCTTGTTGTGACTAGTTTTATTTCCTTTCTATGGTTTAGATCCATCCATTTTTGGTAAACGCTCATATGCCCACGCTGAAGGGGGGCCCACGCTGAAGGCACACGCGTCTACACTTCTCCGATATAACCAATCAAAATCGTCCTCTCCTCGGCTGCACTCCTCGCCTTCTTCTTCCGTTCGATCGGTTCCTCCTCTCCTCTGCCCCCGCGGTGGTTCTCCTTCCGTTCTCGCCCAGATGAAGAGCCAGAGCGCCGATGGTGCCTCCAGGATGGAGCGGAAGACGCTGGAGAAGAACCGGCGGGTCCTGATGAAGAGCTTGTGCATGAAGCTCGCTTCGGTTATCCCTAAAGAGCATTACGCCAGCTCGAAGGTGCCCGATTTACCTGATCCTTTCTTCCGTATCGCGTCCTCGCAGCTTTTCTGTTGCTATCTGATGTGGAGTTCTCATCTAGATGCTGTTTGTTCTTTGCTCCATTTTGAAACCTAGACAAAATTTTGTGTGTGTGTGTGTTTTTTGAATGAATTTTCTAAAATTGTGTTGGCGAACTGCTTCTATCCGCTTGAAATTATGATTCTCACGCTCTTTCTTTATCACGAGGAACTTGTTTTCCAACTATTTCCCTTCAAACGCAAACCTTCCTGATGTATGATACTTTTGCTTTCCTCTTATTTGCCACTCGTTTGACAAATTGTTCTTTGTTCTAGTTTTAGGGAATGTTTAAAGTCCGTGCAAAACATGGGGGATTATAAAAATCTTGCTAACCTTGTTGTCCATGTCTGGATGGCGTAGTTTTTGTCTCATCTTGAATAAAAAAAAATACAACCTCAGTTGATTCACTTATTTCCAAAACATTATAGAAGCCACTGCAATAAATAATCTCAGTTGGTCGTTGCAATATTAAAAATATCCCATTATCACCTGCTAATTAGATATGAATTAGTTGGTATGCTAAGTAATTAGCATCAACTAACCTATTTATCATTTTAATAGGCAAATTGAAGCTAAAACTCTGGGTTTTGAATATTTGGATGGTGCCAAGCAAGCTAGAGTTTGCATGCTCAATTCTCTTTATTTTATGGTGCAGGATATGTTGAGCCAACAAGATCATTTGGATCAAGCCACATCTTACATCAAAACTCTTAGAGCAAGGATTGAGAAGATGAAAGAGAGGAGGAGCCACAATTTAACCATCCAAGATACAGAAAAGGCAATTGACAGTGCGACTACATCAGAGTTCACATTGCCTGTTGTTGAAGTAAGGCACCAGGATTCCAATTTGGAGGTGGTTCTAATAAGTGGGCAGGAGAAGAGGTTCATGTTCCACGAGGTGATCAGTGTTCTTGAGGAAGAAGGAGCTCAAGTTATCAATGCCAACTTCTCTGTTGTGCATGACAAAATTTTCTACACATTGCATTCCCAGGTATGAACTGTGAAATTATTCACTTCTCTTTCATTTACTTAAATGGCTAATATTTATTATGTAGCTAATAGTTTGGATATATGTTGAGACATGCTAATTTAGTCTCTCATGAAGAATTATGGACTAATAAATAAATTTATGAGCTTAGATTGATTCTATTGTTAACTCAAGCAACTTTAAGCTAAATAGTTGGGCCCAACAAAGTGAATGGGTTACTTCTGTCATATGAGTTGGCTGTGACATTTTTGATATTAGAGTGGATCTAATTTTAGATACAATGAGACATTTAGAAATGATTGGTTGTGTGTTGATGAACCTACATTTGAGCCTCACATGCTATCAGCTGGGATGATTCTTGAATATGAATGAAACTTTTGTCTTGATGAAGTTGCCAAATCTTAAAAAGACATTGTGGCACCCTAGTTAGTCTCATATCAGGAGTTGTATAATGAAAGAGATCCATAGACTTAAATGTATGATGTACTTTCAGTTTCAACTCAAAAGTATTTCTCCATCACCTCTTAAACGACCCTAATAAATTTAATTGGATTAATTCTTTCATCTAGGTGGATCATGGCATAAGTAAATGCCAATTATTTAAACTTTATTAATCACCCACGCATTTTTCACATGGTGGAATGCTTACCTTGGATTTGCATCAGCTCTGTGTTCCTTTGTAAGAGAAGATTTATTTACAAAACTTGTGGGCTAGTTTTTCTCGTATGCTATAAAAACAAAATTTGTTATGTCTAAATGGAGGAAGAGAATACATGCTAACTTCACCTGTTTGTTGAGCTTATATACATTCTTCAAAAGAATGTTGCTGAAAACGCAGTTGACTTTGTCTTGTGTTCACTTTAACTAGGTTTTGTTTAATGAATGACCAATTTATTGTTGCAGGCAGTGAGCTCCAGACTGGGGTTTGATGTTTCAAGAGTAACCGAGAGGTTGAAGCAATTGATCAGATGAGATGAGCATTCATCTGCACAAGTCGCTTTCCTCCAGAATTGTAGCGTCGATCAACCTATGCTTCGTCGATACGAATGGTTATTTGAGAAAAAGATGAAGAAAACTGGAAGTTATTGGTCTATTGTTTTGGTTAACTAATGTGTTGCTCAAACTCAATAAGACAATGCAATGCCAGCAAAGTCTTTCGTTGGATTCTTCTAAGTGATTCGTTGTTACTTATTAGCAGGGTTTTGTTTTCTAATAGATGATATGAAATGAGTTTGATTAGTGAATTTGACATCTTAGATCGTTGTCTAGTAGAAGGTCGAGGTTTTAGTCACAATAAATATTAGATTATTAATACTAAAATATATGAGTTTATCATGAATGATATATTTAATTAATATTTTCATTTATAATTTTGACGATAGAACATAGATTAATAAATTTATAAATGTCAACTTAGAACTAAATTTGATAGATTTGTTGAGATTTCAAAAGTTCACATTGTACTGAATAATTATCTTTATTATAATATTATTTATTTTTATTTTAGAATTGGATTTTTGGCAAGCAACACAACTGCTTTAACATCAATGACTGCATAAGCTATATACAAATACCAAGTTTTTAGGGATAAACTAATAAAAATTGCAGTTCTTTAGAAATTAAGGCAAGTCATTAAAGAAATTTTGACTAAAAACTTTTTAATGACACAAACTACATCATTTTAATTAAAATGCCTATTTTTGTATAAGCAGAGTGCTTTTCTCAATTAACCAGGATTCAAAACTCCAAGATATTTAAACAATTAGTGACGATGGACCTGACAAAATACCAGACTGTTCATCTCAAGATAAATCGATATATGTTTGATACATGATATAAACTAGATAAAAGAATCAGATAGTTGACACTAGTAATATATCTGCGAATGAATCAATCTACCTTAAGATACAATACAACTGCAAGTGTATTACAAACTTCATGACCTTTTCAATTTTTTTACACTTCCAAATAGAAATAATAATAAGCTACTTCCTCTTCTCAAAAAATAGCCTCAAAATTGATTTGGAATTCATATGCCAATGCATCAGAGGCAATTTTAGTGTGCATGTCATCACAATCCTGTTGAAAAAAGAATATTACATTTGTCAAAGAACTATGGAGCAAACAGCAGCAGAGAGCAATGGAATAATACTCAGATCAAGAAACAGTTCCACCAGCATTTCTTTTTTCAATCCATTCCATGATGCATACCTTTCTCTTCCACAAGTACAAGTTGTAAGAACGCAAATTGTGATTGTTCCGGGAACATGATTGAGTTGAGTTGTGCGGGACAAACTTATTGAAGTTGACGAAAGTCGAATCTCAACGAAGCCGAGACAATGCCCTCCTCCGTAGTGACCAACTATAATTTCTCTAATTTACCTCCTCATAGGTGGTTGTGAAACCGACCGTGTGAGGCCGCTGGGATGACGGATTTCACATTTTACTAAACAACGCAAATTATGATGTCTCAAATAGATCTATTTCTATCAACTGAAAAAGGAACTTTAAGATATATGCAAAAATAACTAGTAATCAATTTTTCCAAAAGCAATTGCATGTACATGCTCAAAGTTACAGACATGAACTCTGGAACACCATAATTTATATGCACACAGATATTTCTCCTCAGCTGCAGGGACTGTATGCCGGTAATGCTTCAGAGTCCCCGTAACCAGGTACAATAAAAAGAGGGAAGTCGTCAAAGATTTCCTTCTTCTGTACGAAAATGGTATTTAAAAAATGTAGTGTAAATTTTATCCCAACCAGTTCGACCTGTTTCTTCTATGGATTCCAGCAGCTGATAAGTAGTATATCACAGTGATCTCTATAGATTATGCAACAATAGTTTCTTTGCAGCAGAACCAGACACTGAAACTATTCCAACTTCCAGTTCTCTCTCAATCCATGCATCTTCACTTGAATCAATGACAGTCCTAACCAAGTGATTCATTTTTCTTTCCCTCTTTCTTTTCTTAAGAGTTGCTCTGATGCGATCTTTATCAATTTCACAAAACCTATTCTCTCTGAGTTCACTTTTTGTCATTTCAGGTCGATCCACTAAGGGCTGATTATGGTCCACAGCGCCCATTAAAATCTTGGAGCCAGACACCTGTCTCTGAGGGCCAGTGGTATGGTGCTCCATTGAAATCTGTTCTGTCACTGCACTTGAGACAGAGGTCTGACAATTTGAATCAATGGGTTTATGACTGTTAAGATCTGCATCAGAATCTTGACTCGAGCTGCTTCTCAAGATGCCTGCACTTTTTAGAACAGAATCGGGACTGCATGAGAGCTTCTCGTTGGTTACTACAGGAGCTTGAACTGGGTTTCCAAGTGAAGTTGATACTCGGTTACATTCCAAAAGCTGCCTCATTTCCTGAATCACCCCTGCAGTTTTAGGTACATTAGGACTAGCAATGTCCAAATGCTAAACAATCTGCATTGCAGGATATCTAACCTTCCAATTGGCGAGGAATGATATCAAATTCATGCCACCAGACATAACCCCTCTCTGAAGGAAGCTTTACATTGTGAAGTTTAGCAGCAAGAAAAAGGGAACCAGCTGCTATGTAGTGGGGCTTATATTGCACATTCAATGTAGTCCAAAGCCTATGAATACCATTATATCAAGTAATTATCAATCAAGTTAACAGTGATACAACAAAATATATCAGTCATGGGTGATTTGGGCAGTATAAATTATATACCAATCATTCACATAGTTCCATGCAGTTTGTCTAACTTCTCTTTGAGTAATCCCGAGTTTCTTGAGAGCATCAACAAGTGGCTTGTAGGGATGGAGCACATTAAAATCAAACCGAATTGTGGATAGGAGCACTCTTTCTCCGATCAAAATAAAATTCTTTTGCTTCTCAAACATAACCTTTAACAAATAAGAGACAAATCAGCACTTTGATTGTGAATCCAGATAAAAAATAATATGAGAATTACGGTTACTGTCGAATAGTGTTCTGGGCCACGTCTTTGTAGTTGAAATCACAAAGAAACAATAATAAAAGTATTATATTATAGTATTGCACTAGTCCTTTATATGAATGATAAGGTAACTACTCCATGTGTACTCTGTCAACTAGAATTTATGTCCGTGTACAGAACTTTATTGTACCTTCTGCCTTATTCTAGATGCAGCAGTAGGGTCTCTTTTATGGATTGTCTCATATGCCATGACCACAATCTTGTCCAACCGACATGGCGTCTCTTCTACTTTGGAGGCAAGAAACATGCACACAGTTGCAATTGTCTGAAATAATGACGACAATAAACCCGTGATAAGGAATTTTTTTTTTTCAGAAGAGTGAATTTATTTGCGAGCACAACATTTTAGGTGCAAATCAATGTAGTCTTAAAAGTGTAGAATAACTTGCACAGCAGTTGCACTACTAACAAATCAATCTATTGACCTTCCACATGTGGCTTAGATGCCTCACCACATAGGTATTGGTCCACAGTTCACAAGCTATAGCAGCATGATTCTCACTGGCAAGCACTAAAGAAATTAAGAGAATTCTGCCATTTGGCAGGTCCATATGTTGCCAAATCAATGTAGTCTTAAAAGTATAGAATAACTTGCACAGTAGTTGCACTGCTAACAAATCAATCTATTGACCTTCCACATGTGGCTTAGATGCCTCACCACATAGGTATTGGTCCACAGTTCACAAGCTATAGCAGCATGATTTCTCACTGGCAAGCACTAAAGAAATTAAGAGAATTCTGCCATTTGGCAGGCCCATATGTTGTCAAATCCAGTGCAAGGTGTAATATACATTGTTTACTTACATGAAAATTTATTATAAAGATGGAGCCATCAAGTTTGTCATATTCTCCCTACAGTTGCAAGATATCTGCTGTGCATATAAGGTAACTTGATTTCCAAAATGCAACATGTGCAATATAGCAGAATTAGAGTAGCAAATAAGATTTTTTGATAGCTTCACAATCTGCAAAACATTTCAGAGAAGACTATAAAATCCAAGAAGAGCCCAGAAATTGGTATAATCTGGGAAAAAGTCAATATCTGATAGAAAGAAAAGAAGACAACCTTGGAAAAAAATGACAACCTTGGAAGGATACCTGTGGTTGTGTAGACTACTAAGTTGGCAAAAAAAGTTTTACTTTGGTTTTGTATTGAGACATACTAAGATCCATACGATCTGGATGACTAACTGGGCGGCATTAAACAATGCCGGAGGAACCTAAGTATTACATATACTTTAGATAGGCAAGAAGTGTTTCTGTTGTTTATGCAATTCTTCAAAATTAAGTGTAACATTGTTTATTTTCTCTTTTTGAATGGATGTTTGATCCACTCAACTTGTATACATCTCTGCTCCTCTTTGAAATGTCTTTTTAGGTGGCTGGAATTCTTCAGTCACATACCCAACTCTGTGGAGGATACACTGATCAACCATAAAGTAGCAGATGGGGTAAGACTGAGAAGATAATCATCCTTAGCTGACCTATCTGGAATGCCAAAACAGGACCTTCAACCATAAACAAAGATTGAACCCAAGTTTTAATGGCTTATTAAAATGTTTGCTCTCTACGGTGACTAAAACTCTGCCCTGTTTATTCCTTTATCTCTACACAAGTTACAATCCCACTATACATAAGAACTTTCATCAATTCTATCCTAAGATATATAATGTGTTAATGATCTGCATAGACCTCTATGTTATCAAGTGATGATGATATGATAAATAAAATAATTTAATCAACTGAATTTACTATATTGGAAAAAATGATTTCTGGATAACAACATTAAAAAAAAACTAAATATATGTTCTCCCAACCTATTTTATCCACCCATAACATTGGCAGGCCACTATTGCAGTAGCCAAAATAGCAGAGAAGCTAGAAGAGAATTTCATGATGGTTAAACTCTGCAAGGTCAGTGCTTGGTCCTATGCAGGACTAAACTGAGGTGTTGCAGTCTTCATCACTTTAAGATTTAGAGAACACAAAGAAGCTGAAAGTCTAACTCATAATCCAAACTAATCCTCAACAGCCTGTGTTGCACCTCCTTCATTATTGTTGGCTTGCTATCCCCAAGCCAACCTGCCAGATTACACCACATCTATTCTTACATGCATCAGATAGTATTGCTTTTCTAGCTAGGTGAGTGCTTCCACATCCTCATCAAAATGAGCAATGCCGTTGAGGCTAGCTAGAGTATCTTGTACATATTGCCTCTACCACCTACTTGGCATCATAATATTTGAGACAACCTTGACTTTTGAATTACTAATTGAGTCGAACTCCATTCTCATCAACATCAATGAAAAAGAAGGTAAAATATTAGGAAATATTTGGGGGAAGGTTAGTTTTCCTTTGGTAGTCCATATGTATTACCTCATTGTCACTTTACATTAACATTTATCTATTTACAATTTGTTCCTCAACACTACCCTCAATTTAGTTTAAAATAATAGCAAATCCTAGCAAATGTATTCAATTTTAAGTCCTCTCAAACACTTACAAAATCTATTGTGCCCTAAGTGGTCAGGTTCGCCTATGCATTTTAATGTTTGAGCAAAAAAATTAAGTTAGCTTTTCATTTGTGTTTGATATGTGTGTTAAATTATATAATAATTTAGCAGAAGACACATGGAGCTCTTGAAGCTCGTGACTCTACGAGGTTAAGTGTGGATGATGATTTGGCGTGGCCAAAGCAACACGCTTGATGCGTCCAAACTTAGACTCCTTGCTAAATGCTGATGATAAAGCTTCTTCTAGTAATGTGGATGGACCTGCATACATCAACGCGCATTAAAGGGCGCCAGAGATGTTCGGCAAGCCCTCTCCGATGCTTAAGTTAGTCTCTGAGAGAGAGCTTGAAAGAGAAGATGGAATGAAGAGAGAGAGAAAAACTAAAAAGAATGAGAGAGGCTCCCTACCACCACTAACTTTACCCTTTTTATATGACCAAGGTAAGGAGCTCTAGGGTTATTGGACCCTAGGGATCATGAGCTGTATTAATACAAACTCTGAGGAGGCTCTAACCAGTAATGGTTGGGGTTTGTCGGCACCATGTCGTGTTGTACTAGTATGTACCACACCTAGTTGTATTCCTACAATTTGCAAGGAGGTTTTGACCGGTGATGGTCAGCGTCTGTCTAGACCACACCCTACCACAACCCCCTTTCTTGTTAAGGCTACACCCAAGGACGAGCTTAGGCTTGTGGTCAGAAGCTAAACCCATCATAAGGAGTTTGAGAAAACCCACGATGCTTAGAGGGGAGGGTTAAGTACGAAGCTTAGGTGTTGAGTCATGTAGGGCACTATGGAGGGTCGAGTCGTAGGAGGGACCTGGATGGTCGGGACACCTGGATGGACTCTACAAGTCAAGTTGTCTAGGGGACTCAAGAAGTCGAGACGCCTAGGGGACTCGGGAAGCCGAGCTGCCTAGGGGACTCAAGAAGTCGAGCCGCTTGGGGGTCTCGAGAAGCCGAGCTGCCTAGAGCACTTGGGTAGGGTGTCAAATAGAGGGGGTAACTTGGGATGCTGAGTCATCATGGGTTGTCAAGCTAGATAGATATTCGGGAGGCTAAGTACTCGGGTTGCAAGTTGGAGATTGATGAAGGTGCTTGGGTTATCAAGCACTAAGGATGTCGGGTGTAGGCTGCTAAGCATCAAGGTCACCACAACAGGAGGTGAGGTGTTGAGGTCTGATTGAGCCAGGAGGAGTGTTGATGCCACATGTAATGAGTATGTTGACATAGGTTGAGCCTACTGAGTTGAAGGGGATCATCATCGAGAGTAAAGGGCAGCCCGGTGCACGAAGCTCCCGCCATGCGGGGTCCGGGGAAAGGATCCATTGTACGCAGCCTTACCTTGCCTTTGGCAAGAGGCTGTTTCCAGGATTTGAACCCGTGACCTCTAGGTCACATGGCAGCAACCTTACCGTTGCGCCAAGGCTCCCCTTCATCATCATCGAGAGTATCAATGCTTAATGACTTGGAGGTATAATGGAGTTTGGAGAAGGTTGCATGAAACATCCAACGGACAACAGAATAAGAAAGTTTAGCAAATTTTTTCTATTTTTATTTTTTACTTTTTAAAACATAAAACTTAAAAGCTAAAAAAAAAGTAAAATAGACATTTAGCATTGATTATTTTGACATATTTAAATTTATTTGAAGTGAATTGTGTGAAAAATATCTATACTTTATTTCTTTCTAATATAATAGTTTTCTTTTATTTTTAAAATATTATTGTAAACTGAAAATAGAAAAACTTTCACAAACCAAACAAGGTCTAACTTGTGGTTCTTGTTGTTCTAGTGGCTGTCAATAGAACATATCTTACAAAACTAAAAAGGACAAACAAAATTAATTAAAATCCTTCAGCACAATAAACCCTTTGGTCCCAAGTCCCTAACACAGTCAGATAGATCGGAGAAGTAGAATTGGGGTGAATGTGAGCAATAAAACAAATATAAGAGAAAATAAAAACAAAAGCTGCAACACGAAAGAGGTGATTAACAGTTGTCAAAAAAGGAATAGTCAAACATAATAACCTTATTATTTCAGAAATCAATCCATATAAAAAACTAATGGAGGTATCTTTACTTACTTCCTTAGCCCAGTTCTGTTTGTTTGGGCAACCAATAAACTTCTCTAGTAGAATTAAGTTGCAAAGTTCAAAGATAATAATGATGGTAGTTATATAAAATATGTCAATCAGTCCCTTAATCTTTATATTCAATAATGAACACTTAGTATAATTTATACAAACATCATGTTTTAAGTGGATGCAACACAGAGAGAGATTGGGATGAGAAGACAAACCTGCCAATCATTCTTGGCATGGGATTGGTGAAGATAGAAGCGATGGCAATATACAATGGCTGTGGCAATGGTAACTTGTGGTCTGCATAAGTCAATGTTATCTAGGCCTTAGATATGTGGAAACAGTAGCATGAATTATGAGATAATGACGTATTTCCAAAGCTCAACATAATCATCTCCAAAAAGGTAACAACTAAAATCTAATGATCAATAACATTTATAGACTAAAAGAGTGCAAGGAAAAAAATGGATGCAATACTACAGAAACTTATAAGGCAGTAATTGTCAGTTGTCACTTGCGTGCTAGGATAGTATTCTCACACTAAAATGAGTGCAATATGTCATCATGTAAGCATAAAGGATTCTATGTTTGAGCAGTAGAAAATCATCAAGAAAACATTTCTAATATGTTTGTATGTTTTTACTCTGACTCTTATACCCAATATACACCTATAACTGCACTAGAATACCCTACTATAAACACTTTCTCTAGCGTCTGAGGGAAAACTGCTATCTACAGTTTGGAAGCCAAATAACAAATGTTTAACTGACATATCAATTTAGTCTCACATGTGAGGTTGTAGATTAATAAAAGGTAGGTAAGGCTTAGATGAACTTAGTTGGATCGATCAAATTAGTGAGTCATTTCTCTAAGTGGATTGATTGTGTTAAAATGGATTGTCACAGGTGGTATCACAACATGCCTCAGTTTAGGCATGTTGAGGTGTTTGAATTAGAAAAGTTGCATGTGATGATGGAGAACAGATTGGGCCTCGGAGGTTGTTGATTACAAATTTATGTGTTGTGGCAGGGGAGGTACTGATGTGACTTCTAGACTTTCTAACAACCCGACACCATATCCTTCTTATCACTCAATTTGTGAATCTATCCAATAGTAGGAGTTGACATGACAATTGGAGCAACACCTGAATAGTGTGCCCAAGCTATTCCATGATAGTAAAAAATTGAAAAGAATCAATAGAAATATATTTACATGCAACCATGTAAAAAATGCTTGTTTTGGTACTTTAACAAGTGCTATTGCAGTGGTAAGGACACTAGAATTGTCTTCTGCAAAAAGGTAGAATCCGTCACCCCAACGGCCCTACGATCATCTGTAAGGAGGTAAATCGAGAAACTGCAGTTGGTCACAATGGAAGAGGGTATGCTCGGCTTCGCCGAGATTCGAACCCTTGCCCTCTTCTGCAAGTCTGCTCCGTCGTAACCAACTCAGCTATGCCCCGGGGGCAAGGACACTAGAATTGTCAATATGAGTATTAGTATCTAACATTTAAAAGACTTAGGTATCGATGGATCCTAATTGATAGGATTCATATCAATTTGGAAAAAAATCAAAGAGAAAAAAAGAGAAAGAATCACAATAAATAAATAAATTCATTTAGTGTATAAACTAAGAAAAGATGTTCAAAACCCAAAGAGCTTTATGATACATTGTATTGCCTACTACATTTCAATTTATTATAAACCACTTAAGAAAATATTTAAAAATGTTATATTAAGTTTATACTTTTGTCGTTAAGCACTAAGAAGGTGTTTAAATCAAGTGGCCAATGATCTTGGTGAAGAGTAAAGACATTCTTTGTTTGCTAATATGCAAGTGAAAATGGTGAGATTTAAAGTTGTAAGAACTATTCCAATGAACAACCATAGGTACCCCCTTCTATTTATACATGCTATGAACTAACCTGTAAATGTGTATTATATGGGTGCACCTAGAATATCCTCAATTTGATATATATATATATATATATATATATATATATATATATATATATATATATATATATATATATATATATATATATATATATATATATAGAAGTGTACTTACTACCTAAGTTACTTAGGTTGTGTTGGAATAATTGTCCCTATAGAAGCATTCAGAAAACTTTATCAAGATGATCCCTATTTTGATGGCATTTAGAAAGTATGCTAAGATGACCTTTTTCAATAATTATTAATTCAAGATGCCTTTTTTTAAGAGTGTCAAACTTATTATTGAATAAAGATGCAATCTTAAAGATGAGTTCATTTTAACCGGGGAGAATGACGCAGGGACTACCTATGTGACTTATAGACTTTATGACCATTTGACCATCTAACACTAGACTCTCCAAATCACTTGACTCTTCAACCTATACAATTGTCAGAGTCAAAATAGGAACTAGAACAACCCATCTAATAACACACTCAAACTACTTCAACCTATCAGATTTTAGAAGTCATCATGAGACCTGGAGCAATGTCTCTAATAGCATGCTTAAGCTACTTCATGATAGTCAAACAATAAAAAGAGACATAAAAGGGACTGCAAGCATGCAAGAATGTTTATTTTGATACTTGGGAATTTTACTATGTGAACATGGGTACTTGGGATGGAAAGACAGAAATTTCGTGAGACCATTTACTCTTGTACTTACCCTCCAAATTTATCTAGTCTACAGAAGTCTCATTGTAAATCTTTTGAATCATGATACTTTCAATGTAATAAATTAGATTATATTTTCTTTTGAAGATTATTTTTGTGGTTCTTAAGTAAGATGGATTTCTTCTTCATCCTTTTGAAGGTGGATTCCTCCATAAACTATATAGTTATCTTCTCTCTCTCTTCTTGGTGGATTCCTTGAAAGAAGAAATCTTTTATCCTCAATCTAGTGTCACTATAAGTTCAACATTTCACCGTGATGAGTACAACTCTGAATTGATGATGACAACTCTGAATTGATGATGATTGTGATACAAGCCCACTAACAAATTAAGGCTCGTTCATAAAAAGGCTTAGATAATGCAACGACCAATAACTTAGAGTTAAGCATCTGGAGAGAGTGGTTGGGGCTCGTTCATAAATTAAGGCTTAGATAATTAATAAGACAATTCTTATTCAAGAAGACTCTGGCATAACTATGGTTAATACTTGGTAAACTCATTAAAACAAGAAGCATGTTATGGTAAAAGTACTCTGATATCTTGAATGATCTTAATTGTTAACACTCAGTAGTAAGTACAATGAAGCAAGAGATACCACGATAAATTGTTTTGTGCATGCAAGCGTATAAGCTGTCTTCACAAATGCAGTAAGCGTATAAGAAAACCATGAAGGATACTGGAGTTAGAGTCAATATATACATATATATATAAGAGACTAGGAAACAGGAAAAAATACATACAATCCAAGCCTGAAGCCAATATCCTTAAGGAATGAACAGTATAACATCCGAAGTTTTGATTCCTTGATAAAATCAATCCCATCTTTCCTTGAAGGAGAGTTTTTTTCAATCTCTTCCTTACTAAAGTACCAACTTGACATGTACAAGCGGTGTGATTCATCTTCCATCCTGAAACCTCCATTTACCATTCCCTGGTCAAGAGAAACGGTAGAGGTCTCTCCCATCTTTTTCATCAAATTTTGAAATCAGAATTATGGCAGCAAACTATACTTTGAAATTTCTTATGTTTCTATGATGCCAAATTCCTCACTTGCTTGAAGGACCAACTCACCAACCAACATCCTGTAAATCGACATATGCTAAATAAAAATAGAAGGAATCGAAAACATCACATGTGTAAGAATCAGCAATTGAAACGAAAATAAATCAATGAGTGAATGACAAATAAATGGAATGATAATTAAGTATATCATAGAACTTTCAGCTTTAGTAAGTTGGTTAGCCACATTGTCTACTTGCAGGCACTCAATCCACCAAAACCCAGCTAGAAAAAAAAATGCAGAATTATATGGCGTGGTGTCTACCAGCTTTGAGGGGAAAATAACCATGGCACCTGAACCAACAGTTTGATTGTGATCTAGAGATAGTTTAGGAAAGAAAATATAATGAACGTCACTACGGAAGGCATAAGCAATTGAATCTGATTTATGAAGTAAAAAAGGTATTAAGGGGAGAGGCAAGGTGTTTTGCAAAAAATGCAAACAACAGAGCTAGAGGCACATGCCCCAATTGCAAAATCAAGTTTCTTTTTTTTTTTTTTTATAATGATGAAGAGCAGCACCAAAAGCCTACCCAATGAGCATATTCAGAAGTAGAATATATTACAGTCTTCAATATAGATAGGGATATAGTAGGAGAGGGGGAGAAAATGGATATAAGAAAACCTTACCTCAGATATAAAAGAGTCAGGGTAGAATAGATGGAGTAGGCTGGCTTACACTATACCAAAATAAAAACCTAGGACAGAGAAGCGGCACCAAACCACTAAAACATCATGAATATTACACAGAACTGCAGAAGCCAAGGACGAATTATAAATTGAATTCAAGATAGTCCACCAATTCAAGACATCAACAGCATGCACCAATGATGTTAAACTCTAAAATAAGGCTTAAACAAGAATTGGAGAATGTGGACAATCATATCTAACATGTCATACAGCTATTGATGGATCCCATGTGCAAAAAAAATGCGTATGCTGATAGTTGGTGCTATAACAAAGATAGAATTCATGTCTAAACCTCAGCATCTATAAAGCACTAGTCAAACAGTCTGAAAATTACATCTTCAAATACATCATCCTATCTTCAGATAGTCAAATTCAAATTTAGAAAAGAAAAACAAAAGTTTGCAAAAAATAACAATTAACTTTACAATCAGACAGCATTGAAGTCATACAAGGTCATTCTTATTTCTACCCATTTTGAACTTTTTATTGCTCACGCAAAATTAGTCATTAGTACACAAAATAAATAGACTCCATATCCATGACGCAAACCCAAAGCTTTATCTAATTTTCTTTCAGTTGGCCACATGAAATGAGGTACATCACCACAAAAACTAAAGAAACTTTATCGTCCTATATACAAGCAACAAAACAGATATATTTGTTTAACTTGTCTTCGATCAGTTCAACAGATTGCAACCGGTCGAAAATTACAAAGGAAGATAACACAAACACGAGAAACAAGAGATTCCTTCCCTCGAGCTAAGTGATCATCAGGACTACAGCAACTCAGACAAATACGTCTTCAGGGACAACAGGTCTGAGCAAATAATCTAGTGCGCAAAATTCAAATCTCGTAAAGTCATCTATCATAACCAGATCATCGAACCTTCGGTGAAAAAAAAATTGGCAGAATTCACTAGGGACGCTTATTCCTTGATCAATACCGAAAAATGCCAAATCTTTCTATTAATCAAGAAGGAAAGATGATCTTTTTTTATTTGTAAATTTCCTGATTATTAGGGAGGAAAGCATATACAAAACTGAAAGGCGATACAGTAAATCGAAGAAAAGAAAAGGTAATTACCTCAAACAGACGCAGAAACGATCGCCTTTCAACCCCCCAAATCCCGATTTGGGAGAAGAAGGGGACGCGAAGAGAAGGAATCAGACGGAGATACCGAACCTTCACAACTTTCCTAATTTTGCAATTTTCCGTCAAAGTAATAAGTCCTTGTTTTGTAATTATGTAGATCAAAAGGGGGGCATATAAAAGATTCCCTTGCTGAATGGGGCCTCCGCTTTCACACAAAACAGGTCTCTATGTGTAATTTCTTTTAGTCAGATGTGTTTTTTTGCAAAACATATTTTCCTTTTTCGCAACCGCACGAGATTTTTTCTAGCTTCTGTGTAGCATCTAGCATCAACACGTGGCAGGGGTTCCTGTAAAGCACGTAGAAGTTCGGTGTCTCCTGTATTGTCCCACCGTACGATCCGCTAAAGAAATCTTGTAAATTTAGCAAGTAGCCCATTAAAATATTGACAATTAATCCATGATGGGTTTACACTCCAACAACTTTTAGTTGCTAGAAAATATTGACAATTAAAAATAGAATACAATAGGGATGAAAATGAATGAAGTGCAACTTCAATTCATGGGAAAATAATATAAAAAAATAATCAAGCATTTTTTTTTCTTTTTTGAAAAAAGAGACAAATACTTGTTTAGTTTCATAATTCTTTTCCACATTTATATTATTTTATTTTAAAAAAATAAGATAAACATGAGTTTGATTATAATTATGATATTGGGAGAGAAGTTTGAGATTGCAAGTGACTGTGCATCATTAATTATATTAATCCCTCACTTTTGCTAATTAACTAATTAAATTATGGAGTTGAAAATGGGTTAGTTAGTGGCTACTTTGTATTCTCCATATAGAATTTAACAATTTATACTTTGCACAAACATATAAAATTATCGGAATGCTTTCGGTAGTTAGTTGGTATAGTGATAAGTAATCTTAAATTGAATGCTTAAGACTATCTCATGAACAATGATTTCTTATGTATAAATGATTAAGTGGGGGAGTTAAACTATTAAATCTCCACAATAATAGAGATTCTACTCATGTAAATAAATGAGAATATGTGTTTTAAAATATGTGTTTAGGTAGTTATTCCTTGTTGAAAGTATCTTAACTCGATCTAATCGAGAAACACTATCCTAATTGGATGATAAAGGTAAACAGAATGTTTATTAGTTATCGAAAGTCAATGAATGAAGAAGTTCGCGAACAATAATCAACCTTATCCTAGTTAAATTATGTTCTAAAATGCTTCATTATAAAAGTGTCTTATGACGAATAGATGTTAGGATGTTATTCCAATTAACTAATAGCTATCAAGTATTTTTAAATAAAAATATTTAATAATTTTATCCAATTCAAAATTAGAAAAAAATAATAATATAGACACTCAAGGAATTATTAGGTCATTTAATATAAACTCGAGATCTATATACTTGCTAATTAAGTTTGGCTAGTTATTTCAGTATAAATTTTAATTTATTAATTAATTTAAAAAATAAATGTTTTATAATTATATAACTCAAATTAAAGAGGGGTAGGATACATTTAGAATAATTAATAAAGTAATTAACATCATTTTTAAAATTAATTAATAGTTTAAATTAATTTATAGGGTTAAAAAATAAATATAAAAATTAAAAGAAGAGATACTAATTTGTTGGTTGGTGGTCCCGTTGGAGACGAGCCTATCTATCTATCTAGCTATCTAGATATCGCCATTAATCCCGCTCGCTTTCACCAGCCATCATCTTCCACTTCCCCCACGCGCCTCGTTCTCATTCTCTCCTCTTTATTCTCCATATATCCCTTTCTAAATTCTATATATATACCGCCGCCGCCACCGCCGCCACCGCCGCCGCCGTCGCCGCCGCCACCGCTACTCTATCTATCTATCTAAGACATGGAGGTTCCAGACTGCTACTACCTCAACCCGCCCCTCTTGGTCCGCCCCTGCAACCCCACGCCCTGCCACTCCCTCTACCTCTCCAACCTAGACGACCAGCCCTTCCTCCGCTTCTCCATCAAGTACCTCTACGTCTACCGCCGCTCCGTCCCCGGCGCCGCCCTCGCCGCCTCCCTGGCCAAGGCCCTCGTCGAGTACTACCCCCTCGCCGGTCGCCTCGTCCGCAGCCCGGCGGGCGAGAAGCTGGAGATCGAGTGCAATGCCCAGGGCGCGGTGCTCGCCGAGGCTTACGCCGAATTCACCGCCGACGAGTTCCTCCGCGCCTCCGCCCGGCCCCACCAGTCGTGGAGGAAGCTCCTGTACCGACAGCCGGCCGAGTCCTTTCTCGATGTCCCGCCGCTCGTGGTTCAGGTCACGATCTCCCTCCTCCCCTGTTTCAATCCGCTTGTCCGTGATGATGCCGCACTCAATTAACAATTTTGGTTCTGAATTGTGCGTCAGGTGACGCATTTGAGTTGCGGCGGCATGGTCCTCTGCACCGCGTTCAACCACTGCCTCTGCGACGCCGTTGGGACGGCGCAATTCCTGCACGCGTGGGCCCTGCTCACCGCCAAGCCCAGCGGCGGCGCCGTCCTCCCCGTCGCCGCCTTCCACGGCCGCGGCCTCTTGAAGCCCCGGGAGCCACCGCGGATCGACTTCCCCCACTCCGAGTTCACAAGGCCGGCGCAGGAACACGACGACCTCGCGCAATTCCTCCTTTCTCAGCCGCTATCCCCTGTTTCGATCACCTTCACGGCCGCTCAAATCCTGCACCTCAAGAAGCAGTGCGTGCCGCTGCTCAAGTGCACCTCCTTCGAGGCCCTCGCGTGGCACGTGTGGCGCGCGTGGGTCCGGGCGCTGGACCCGCCGCCGGCGCTCCGAGTCAAGCTCCTCTTCTCCGTCAACGTCCGCCGGCGGCTGACGCCGGAGCTCCCCGCCGGGTACTACGGCAACGCGTTTGTGCTGGCTTGCGCGGAGACTTCGGCGGCGGAGTTGGCCGCCTCCGGCGCCCGCTTCGGGGTCAGGCTGGTGCAGGCGGCCAAGGACGCCGTCGACGACGACCACGTGCGCTCGGTGGTGGATCTGCTGGAGCAGCGGCGGGCGCAGCCGGACCTGTCGGCCAGCCTCGTGATCTCGCCGTGGACGAAGCTGGGGCTGGAGGAGGTGGACTTCGGCGGCGGGCGCCCGGCGCACATGGGGCCGGTGGCGAGCGAGATCTACTGCTTGTTCCTGCCAGTGGTCGGAGATTTAAATGCCTTCACTATGCTCGTGTCAGTGCCGCAGGGTGTGGCAGACAAGTTCCGCCACTACTGCACAATTAAGGACTCAAGCGAAAAAGAAACAAGTTGAGGGATTTAATCATAAATGTGACAATAAAACAACAACCTTTTTTTTTCTTTCCATTAATTTTTTTTTCTAAAAAAAAATGATATAATTGCCTTTTCCTCTACTTCCATCCAATACACATACTATTAACTACAGTGATAAAGAGCAACAAGATCAGAATTTAAATCTCTTTAATGACAAATATATTCGATTGTGTTATTTCACATGACATGTCAATCACCATCAGATCTCTTATGTCATCAATCACACTGAAAAAAAGATATCCTAAGACGATATCCAAAATTTAAATCGTATTCAAAATTAATTAGACCATAAAAATTATTTTTAAATATATATATCAAATAAATAATCTCTATTAAAATTTTGATTATTATTATTATGTGATATTGAGATCATGAATTTAAATAACTATCATTTTTTTCATTAAAATTTTTGACATAAGGATAAAATTATTATTATGTTATATTGAGATCATAAATTTAAATCATAAAAATTAAACTTTTACACAGAAATTTCAAAATGAAATTCCTTTATCACTAACTTTTCAATTTGTTCTTGACTTTTTAATAGATTTTAGTCAAAAATGAAATCTATCATCTATTAGTCTCACACGATCGATTTTAAAATTATAAATTAAAAAATTACAATTGATCATGATGAAGACTTTACAACACACAATACACTTCCCATGATTGAATGGACACTATGCATCTATCTCCATTCAAGTGCTGCTGAAATCATTGCACAACACTTGTATAAATCATAAGAGAATTTGACCACATCCTTTAAATAAATAAATGAGTAAATACATGAACGAAATGATTCAATGTCCCCTTGTATAAAAAAAGATCAAGATCAAGATCATTCTCTTTAACTTTTGTCCTGTTGTTGAATTGTTTAGCCCGTGAATGAAATTAATGGCGACAACTCGTTGGAATCTTAACGTAAAGCAGCTAATTAGTGACAGGATAAGGGATGGAGTTAAAACTAGGCAAGGAATTTGAGCACAAACATCCCTTTTTTTTTTTAATTCGTCAAATTAAGTGTGTAATTTATGACTAATTCAGATGAAATCAATCAGTTGGTGGAATCCTATTCTGTCCTGGCCTGTGATAATCAGACGCATGTCACTGTATTAATTAGATCCATGGATTTGGAATCGCATATTATCTCTCTCTTTTTTGTTTAAACAATATTATCATACAAAACTACAAAGTTAAATTTCAATATTATGCTCCCAGTCCCACCACTTATCGATCTATCAAAATAATATTATGATTAGTTAAGTACATACAATAATAAACATAGTTATCCATTGCAAAAAGTTGAGGAATCATCTCACCTTTTTTTTTTCTTCCACAAGAGATAAGAGTGAAGAAGATGAAGCCAAATTGGTAGGAAATATAAATAGAGGACTATGAGTTTTCATTTGCGACTCTAAGGTCGATCCCAATAGGTCTTGTTGGGTCTAGCACCCAAAATCGAAAACCCAACTATTTGATGGGATACCATGGTTTTACATGGACCCAAAATAAGAACTGAAAGATTTGTAAAGAAGTAAATATTTGATTTGCGAGCTTCATCAAAAGAAGTCCACATATGTATGAAACTTATAGCTTTTCTTTCAGGACAGTTCCGGTTGATATATCGTGGATGATCAAGTTATCGGTTCACGAATTGCTAATGTATATGCTCTTCGAAGATAGTTGTCTAGAAAGATGAAGAAACCTAAAAAACACACAAAAAGAGACTTAGAATGATGTCGAAATGGATCCCGACAAGTCATTTCGATGTTCAAGTTAGAATTTTGCATAAGGAAGAAGTTTAAAGACTTGAAAAAAAGTAGAGTTTGATGTACGCATACCTGTGCACATAGGTATGAGCAACCTTTTATAGGGTTGATCTTTGAAATATTAATGTCCGTTTAGAAAATATTTTGATATATCTGTTTCAGTTTTAAAAAGATTATGATTGTCTGTATCTTTTAAAGATATTTTTCTATTTTTTTCGAAAGAAACGGTCTTACGCTCCCCTGATTGTGCGGAGCCGATCGATTCCTGAGATTAAGCAGGCTCTGAGGTCGAGACTTAAGACCGAAATGGGGTTGATGCATGATGCCAAGTGTCGAGATGAGATCGGCACGTGATGCCGAGCCAATGCCAAGTTGGAACTCGAGGTCAAGACTCAAGACCTAAATGAGGTCGAGCACATGATACTGAGCCAATGCCGAGGCTGGAGCTCGAGGTCAGGACTCTAAGCCGAGATGAAATTAGCTCATGATGCTAAGTAAGTGTCGAGACTAGAATTTGAGATGAGGTCGAGGCTCGTGATGCCGAGTAAATGTGAGGCTGAATAAGTCCGAGGTTGGAACTTGAGGTCGAGATGGTGTCAACGTGTGATGTCGAGTGATTGCAGAGAGTTAGGTCTTAGACCTGATCTTTTTTAATGATTCTTCTCCTTCTTATTTCTTAGCCATGTGATGTTCCATTAGCAACCACATGCTAGTTCTAAGACTCCACCATATCAAGGACCATTTGCCCAATTATCTTATCAATTAGGTAAGCATACCTCTACATGAGAATCTAGGATCATTCTCCTTGCATTGACATGGAAAAGTTGGGAAGATCTAGTGATGGAACCAAGTCAGAAGAAAATGGTCAATCATTGTGAATGATTGGAGTCATAATGGGTACCACAAAGAATCTTACCAATAATCTTTGATCAGGATGGACCACTTGGTTGGCAGGATATCGAGGGAATCTTTCTTCTGAAAGTCATCTGTTGGACTTCCCTAGCGAAGATTAGGATGAGCTTGGTCTTGCTGCATCAATTATTGATCAGGCATGAAGTTCAATTGTTGCGGCACATGAATCTAAACCATTGTTCAGCTCTATAAAGCGAGTTTTTACACCCTTCAGAAAACGCTTCAAGGATAAGAAAACAAAACAAAATATCAGATGATCCTCAATGCATAATAAGAAATGAAGAATGTAGACAGATTAGGATATAACTAGATAAAACTCAGGTTATGACTGTTTTAAAGCAAAAATGCACAAAGAGGTTAAGGTTTCACTGTAGGTGCACATTTGAGACTGATTCGATGCATTTAACCTCATAGAGGGCCTATATATGTTTGCAAGAAAGCTATTTTCTACTTTGTTAAGAAGCATTATCTGGATAGGTTTCAGCCTCTTTCCCCTGTGAAAATACAAAAGGATGATTGGAACTCAGGTAAACTAAAGATGCCTGAGACCTTTACAGCTTCTCTCAACTTCTTCCATCTCATGCACATATGTTGTCACCCAAAATCAAAGAGCTTATACTTGTTCTTGGGGATTGGTAGATAATAACTAACCATCCAAGACTACCCTGATGATCTTAGCTGCCCGGAGCTGTGAGTCCTTTGAAACACCAATGGTAGTTAGCTCTATAAACTTGGTCATTTTGACAGCAACATCCATGTTCCTCACTAAAGCCCACCTGATAATCAATGCCTAAAAATAGTAGACTAACAGAAATAACTGACAACTAATGGAATATATGAATCCAAACAGCAGTTAATCAAAGAACTCTTACTGAGAAACATTTGTACAAAAAGAAGCCTAACAAATAGGATTCGTGATATCAATAAGAACCTTTCTGATTAGGATCTATTTTGAGCATAGTAATCAGTTAAAGGGGCCATAAGCATGTTGGATATTTCATTTGTAATAAATGAATAGCAAAATCCATTTCATTGGCTTAAAGAAATAATTGTAGATGACGAATCCAACTAAAATCATAAATGATGAACATTGTTTCTCTTTAACTAGATGTTGTAGTTGACTTCATGAAGCATCACAAACCTGCTAAAATTTTTATTAAAAAGGGTAATTATATTGCGCATCAGGGATATTGACTGTTCATAAAAAAAGGTGGAGCATATTGATAGAAGTAGCTTTTCAGAAGGTGTTCCTGAGAACTAAGAAACCAACATTTTCTTATTCATGTTTCTTAGGACACTTGCTTAAGGAGCAGCTTAATTTCGATCTAATAGCAAACCCTTGTGCTTTTTTTTGCTATTTGTTGTTTGTTGACATGGATGATGAACTTTAGGTACTTGTATAGAGGATTAGGCCTAAAGATTCACGAGAAAGTGACAGAGAAAGCAGGACTAGGATGCATACTTGGCTCATTATAGCTGACACTACTGTTAATACTGCGTAAGCTTCATTAATCCTGAAACCTGTATATGCAATTAACAACATCAATAGGTTTGAGCTTTATATGATTGCAGGCTTGCAGCAGTATGTTAAGCTTCTTTTGTGGCATAACCGGCCTTACGTACTCAACTGCCCTGTGAGAACCAGTGACTAGTGGTTCATAAGAAATATCATTGGTCCTGTGTTCTCAAGGATGAATTTTGTAGCTATGCACAAGTACCTTAAAATTTTCTTTTAAGTAATCCAAAAGCATGTGCTATAATTTGACCTTGCAGAGAATGTCAATCGTTTTGGAAGGTTGGCAGCGAGGCTCTGTCAGATGCCCCACAAAAGCGATCGTCTGCGTTCGGTGGAGTACAAGTAAATCCAAATGAGTAAAACTTGAAATGGTATTCTTTTTTCTGAATTGTGCACGCCATGTTCTTTTGATTTATCATAAAAAAGTGTCTCGCTAGATTATTATCAAATTTACACTTTAGAAATTTATGTTCCTCCATCCCTTTAACCAATCTCTTAAGTAGTCCCTTTAGCTATGTTGGAGTTTGTATCGATCTCCCTTAGGTCTAAACATGTATCCAAGCACACTTCTTTATATTGGTACATGTGCTCTCTGTCTTTGTGGAAATAACTATCTACCTGAAGGTTTATGGTCCTTGGTTGGTAAGGTGTACTTGCTAGTGCAATTGGAGCTCGATCGCTAATGGCTCGTTAATAACCTTGCTCATCAAACAACACCTATACCCTCTGGCCCTTAAAAACCTAATGTAGCTCCTTAAATGATGCTCTCAATTCCACAATGATATAGTATGTTGAAGTTTGCTCCCCGTCGTGGCTAACTGTAACTTTCCGATTTACCTCTTCACAGATGGTCGTGAAATCGACCGTATGAGGCCATTGAGGTGACATATTTCACTTTTGTTGAAGTTGAAGTTTGGTTTCCATTGTTTATTTTTAATTGGAATGAATATATTTGCACATCTAAATATGTAAATTGATAATTAATTTCATATATCCCGGTACATCATGACCCTTCTAGATCTCCTTTGAGAATGTTCTGGTTGAATACCGTGGATAATCAAGTCACCAGTCAATAAATTTTTAACTCATGCACCGCTGGTCCTACTGGTGAAGGGACTTGAGAAGAAGCTGAATGAACGGATTAGCTGGTGCCGAAAATTCTTGGCAGGCCACTCCGACGCTCAAGTCAGTATTGGTAGAAGAGGAAGAAGATGAAGATGAAGTAGTATGTGAAGTTGCTAAAACTGTGGAGAGAAGCTTACGTACCTGCAGGAAGGTATTTATACTTACGAGAAAGAATATCCACGTCGACCCAGGTCAAGCCTCTGTCGGGGTCGAGGGGATAGGTTCTAATGCATGCTGACAGGGGGCCCCGAGGGCCTCGAATATCGTAACTGTCTTGTGGCTCGGTAGTGCTAATTATTCTTACTTTTTGACTGTATGCGCAAACACAATGGGATATAGGGAACCGAGCCTGACAACTTCGTAACCGTCATAACCCCCTGGCAAGGCTCACACGCTTAGAGGATTTTGACAGTTTCTATAGTAAGCGGGGTCGGTGGCCAAGATGAGGCAAGGAGGTCGAGCAGGAGATTGAGCAGGCTGAGGGGCCGCTTGACTGAGAGATTCACAAAGGATGAGCGGTGGAGGAGCTGACTCATTCGGGAACCAGGTTGCCAAGCTGCTCAGTGGTTGAGCGGTCGGGAGATCGGAAAGGAGTGAGCTGGAGTGACCAAGAGAAAGAGTTGAGACGGCTCAGGTCGGGATGATCGAGAGGCCGAGTTAATACAAATCGGGATGGCCGAGAGGCCGAGATAATACAGGTCGGGATGGTTGAGAGGTCGAGATGATACAAGTTAGGATGGTCGAGAGGCCAAGCTGACTCAGGTCGGGATGGTCGGGATACTGAGCTAATACAGATTGGGATGGCCGAGACGATATAAATCGGGATGGCCGAGACCAAGTACTCAAGTCGGGATTGCTAAGATTGGGATGGCCAAACTATATACAGTTGGGATGGCCGAGAGACCGAGATGATATAAGTAATACATTAGGGTGACAAGGCCAAGTTAGGATGGTCGAGCCGAGATGAGACGATATAGTAAAAATATCTAGGACCGAGTTGACTATTAATGAAAACGTTAATCCACCTAAAATTAACATTAACTTTCTAATTTTGACCTTTTCTTGTCATATAAAATTAATCAAGAATCCACCCATCAGAGAACAACGATTGTCTGCCCTTTAAGTTTCCTTTTAAGAATAATACCAATTGCCTCCATCTGAGATGTTATTTAGTTAAACAAAGAATCTCACAGGTCAGACAACACGACAAAGGGTGGGTCATTGATAAGGTTCAGTGAAATATAAAATAGTGTGTGAAAATAATTCTTTGCACGGCCACTACAATTGAAACGCCTCTGACTCCTTGTATTTATTAGCGAAACTCTGTGGACGGCGAACCATTAAGTGATAAGCCTATTTGCCCTTGTGGAAAAGCGACAAACTAATTCATTATCACGAATTATATTTAGCGATTAAAGAATTTGCCACGAATATTGTGATTTAGGAGATTGATGAAAGCTGCGCGTCAACATTTTTTATTATTTACATAAATTTACAGCATTAAATATCCCGAACTTTCTAGATCATATTTGGGAATTGTTACAAAAAACACGTGCCCTCGCCCATGCCTACGCCTCGACGCCCCGCTGTCACCTGCTCCCCAGTCAAAGCGCACACGTGCGGAGGCGTCCCTCAGGCACGTGTCATCTCCTCCCATAGCGCCGCGCAGCGCCGGCGCGCGAACCCTACTCGCTTCTTCTCCAGATCGTACACCACTTCGAAGCCCTGCTGCTGGAAGTTGCCCAGCGTCCCCGCCGGCCCCCCGTACTCCTCCTCCGCGGCTGCCTCCGCGCCGCTCATCACCATCAGGCACCCCACACGCCGCCTGCCGCTCTCGAACCCCATGAAGTAGTTCCGCCGCGGCAGCGCCACGCTCGCGTTCCCGGCGAAGTGGAGCGCTAGCCTCGGGACGCTGCGCTGGTCTGCCTTCCGGGCCTCGAAGAAGTAGCACGGCCGCAACCCGGTGCGTTCCTCCGCGTCTGCGGCTCGCTGGAATCCCGCCCGACTCATCTGCCGGTCGAATTCGTACGCCAAACTCGTGTAGGTCTCCGCCGGAAGCATTGTGAAGGTGGTGCCAGAATCGACCACCATCCCGCCGTTCCCCTTCCGGTCGACGTCCCTCAGTTCGGGAGGCGCCCGAATCCAGCTCGGCCCGACTGACAGGGACTCGAGGCCGACGGAGTAGAAGTAGGGATGTTTAGGGTTGTGGAGGAGCGGGGTGTAGACGAAGGGCGGATATTGGTCCGGTGCGGATGGCTTCGGCTCGGTTCGGCCAAGGATGAGCGGGCTTGGCCGGAGAAGACGGTCTTGCTTGAAGGAGTGTGACACGAGGCAGTAGGAGAAGCGAGCGGCGAGGGAGGGAGAAAGAGCCGCAAGCTGGGCAGGCAGAGAGAGCGGGCCTCGGCCGAAGCCCGCGACGCCGACGGGCTCCGCCAGCGCGGAGTGCGCACACGCAAAGGTGAAGTTCTGCAGGCGGAGCGCCGCGTTGGAGGGGGCGGCGGAGCCGTGGAGGGAGAGGGGGCCGCGGCGGAGGCGAGCGACGAGGCTCCCGTCGCCGTAGGCGTAGTAGAAGCGGGGGCACGGGGCGGAGCAGGAGTTCGTCTCGATGTCGTCCAGAGTACATGCGGCGATGGCACAGAGATCGGAGGCCGGGAGCCCCGAGTGGACGGCGGAGCAGGCGGCAGATCCGCAGGCGACCTGGCGGGACGCCGGTGGCGGGGGCAGCGGGGGGTTCTGCGGAGGGTACGCCGGCTTGCCCTCGCAGAGCATGCACTCGAACGGAGAGCAGGGGAACCAGACAATATCGCTTCCGGTGTCCATGTACAGCGCGACGGTGGTGGGGGCGGAGGGCGCGCCGACGGACACACTGAGCGTGTAGTCGCTGCCTGGTGACAAAGGTAGGGACACCTGTTGCCGGCGGCGCTCCGGGCGGTGTCGGTGTTTACGGTGGCGGGCTGCGGAGCGGAGAGACAACTTCTTGAGTTGCTGGACGATGGTAAAGTTAGCATTTTGAGAACGGGAGAGAGAGTGTGAGATGGGGAAGACGAGGGAATTTGGCCGAGCGGCATGGATATGGAAGAACTGGCCACAGAACAGGAGGACCAGAAACAGGGGAGCCATGGACCTCGCCATCGTGAAGGATGGTTCTGCACATGAAACGACGAAATTCCGATGGAAAAGCAGGGAGAAAGGAAGAAGGAGAGGGTCTTAAGAAGGGGTTTGGAAGAGGGTAACGGGTGAAGCCGTGAGTGGGGCAAACTGCAAAGCAGGAAGTTTCCACACACCCCCAACTTATACAAGTAGAATTTGAAATCTGCCAAGCTATGCCACCACCATGGCCGAGTCTACTCTCTCCTAACTCAAACGAGGACTTTGCCTTGCAATCTAAGGCCCCTGAGGCAGAATCCTGGATATTTCTCCAGGGAGTTCTTGCATCCGCTAAAGGGGTGAGTGAAAAATACAAGGAGAAAAATAATGAGAACAGTAAGCTTATTTAGGAAGCTCGTCCCCTCATGTCTTCTCGAACAGATAAACACAGTTGTTTATTGCGATTTCCAGCTGGAGCTTTGAAGAGCCAGTGCCAGTGT
The DNA here is from genome assembly GCF_044706935.1 of Curcuma longa. Classification (NCBI taxonomy): domain Eukaryota; kingdom Viridiplantae; phylum Streptophyta; class Magnoliopsida; order Zingiberales; family Zingiberaceae; genus Curcuma; species Curcuma longa. The sequence continues at coordinate 67,022 of NW_027430657.1, read as the reverse complement.
GCTCCTTATGAAGTTGGGCGTACGGAGAGAGAGTTGCTGAAGTAGTGGCTTTACTTCAAGGTGTCATGTAGTGGTAATATTGCGCAGCAGGCAGGGCGGGGAGCAGGAGGACGACGCCCCATGCATTGCATCTGACGCTGTCAATTATTTGCAGGATCGTTTTAAATTTTGAAATTCACAGCAGAGCAGCGTCGCGTCGTTTGCTGTACCAGAGTTTGGAGTAACTGGCCCCGATCTTGGCAAGATTCGCAGTAATTCAGTAGGCGAGCTGCATTTAGCGCGTTGATCGAGTGTGGTAAAGTGGATTTATTTGTGATTTGAAGGCGTCTGTGGGCGTGGTGACGCTGCAGAGGATGTCATTGTCAGGTCGCAGGGGGGAAATGAGATGAAATGCATTCCGTCCCAGGGCTAACAGCTAAGCATGACACTTTTGACAGCAAAGTTTTTGTTTTTTTATGGTTTAAAAGAGAAAGGTGAAAGGAACGGCTCGGCTCCTGCTCTGCTCTGTTCTTGCTTTCTTTGTTTCCTCAGCTTCTCTTCGGTAATTGAAAGGACGCTGTTATAAAATTTTCAAAAAATCGTTTAACTTTTTTTAAAGATATTTATTTTTTTATTTTATCTCTTCGTCAATTGATATTGAAGAAGTAAGGGAGTAAACTAGAACATCAAAACTAAACTCCACTAAGAAGGTATTTCTACGACTTTAAATTCATCCTGATAATTCTACAAATCTATTTGTGATAATTAACTCGATTATGTTTTGAGAGTATAATATACTAGCTCCTAGAGTATAATTGAGTTAGTTACAATAAAATAAATTTATTGAAGTGAATAAGGGTTGAATCTTGGCGAAGTCGAGGAAATGTCCTCCTTCATCGTGGTCAACTGTAGTTTCTCGATTTACCTCTTCACAGATGGTTGTTGGGTTGACCGTGCGAGGCCACTGGGGTGGTGGATTCCATCTTTTACTGAAGAGAGTATAGTATACTATCAACTAGCTTCTTGATTTACCTCTTCACAGATGATCGTGGGACCGACTGTGTAGGACCGTTAGAATGATGGATTCTACCTTTTGCTAAGAGAGTGTAGTATACTCTACCACTACAAAAAAACAGCTAATTTGCGACGAATATTTGGGACGAAAATATTCGTCGCAAATCTGCAACAAAAATTTGGACGAAGATGTATTAGTTGCAGATTTAGCAACTAAAATATTTCGTCGCTAAATTCGTCGCCAAAAATAATTCGTCGTCGAATTCGTCGCAAAATTTGCAACGAATAAATAATTCGTTGCAATTTGGCGATGAAAAATGAAATCGTTGCAAAAAAGAGCAGCATCCTGAACGGCGCTGAAATATGGCGACGAAAAGGTAATTCGTCGCCAATTTAGCGACGAACAGGCTTTTTCGTCGCCATTTTGGCGACGAAAGAGAAGTTCGTCACCAATTTAGCGACGAACCGGCTTTTTCGTCTAATTTGGCGACGAAAAGACAAGTTCGTTGGAATTTAGCGACGAAAGTTTCGGTTCGCCGCCAAATTGGCGACGAAGTTACAGTTCGTCGCCAATTTGGCGTTGAAAATGCCGGTTCGTCGCCAAATACTCTCTTGCTGAAGAAGAGAGTATAGTATTGAAGCCCCCGAGGCATGGTTGAGTTGGTTAGTGCGAGACAGACTTGCTAAAACGAGCAAGGGTAGAAATTCGACGAAGCTGAGACAATGTCTTCTCCGTAGTGGTCAATTATAGCTTATCGATTTACCTCCTCACAGATAGTCGTAGAGTCAACCGTGTGGGATTGCTGGAATGGTGGATTTTATCTTTTACAGAAGAGTATAGTATTAAATCGTATTACTATAATATTGATTTTTAAAAATTAATATCCCAGTGATCCTGATTTTAAAGTTTTTGTAACATTAAAATAATGTTGATTTTTAAAAACAAATACTATATTGTTCTTTAAAATTCAACATTAGTTTGTTCAAGTGCCCCCTAAAGAATCTCTCCTGATTGTTTAAAACAAACACTATATTATTCTTTAAAATTCAACATTCAAGTGCCTCCAAAAGAATCTCTCCTGATTGACAGGAGAGGTAAAATAAAAAACAAATGTGTCTTTGAGATTTCTAAAAGTTAAATGTGTCTTTAAGAATTTCATAACTTTAACTGCACTTCAATTGTTATCATCTCTCTCTTTTTTTCTTTGTAAGTTTGTTTTTCCATTCCTCTTTCTTTTCACGACGTGCTTTTTCTTTAATATTCTTGTTCACAATGCCCTACTGTTCTTTCTTCATTCTGTATTAAAAACACTAAAAGTGCTTTCTTAATCAGGTTGCACTCTTATTTTCTTGCACTCGAATAGCTTCTGTATCAGCTTGTCAACACGTGTCAACGGACGCAAACGTGGTTGGCGTAACCTCTTCAACAGTTAAACCAATACTAGACTGAGAAGTAAGAAAGAGGAAGAATACTAAAATGAAATGTTTGTATTCTCAATAGAGAAAAAACATATCTAATCAACATCATTCACCCTTTTATATTGTTGAATCTAGATATCCATGTGGGTTGCCACATCCGCCTGCGAATTATCAAAAGTATGAGCCCTATGGAACCACATTTCATGTTGCTTGTCAAAAAAGCATGGAGCCATATGGTGTGAAAGTCACCACGAGTCTCATCTACTATTATTGGTTTTGTCAATGGTAGTTGCTAGAACCTCATGTTAGAGTTATAATGGTTAGGAATGATTGCATCTGTAAATCGGAGGGGTCTCACTTGATAGGGATATTTGGAGTCGGGAATGCTTTGAGTATAATCCGTTACTAGATGTTCTTGGTCGGAAATATTTTCAAAATGAGTGCACGACTTAAATCCTCTATAATCTTTTTAGAGATATTCTTGAATGAGGATGTTTCTAAAGTGAGTGCACGGTAGAAGTCTTTTGTATGATCTTTTCAAGGATGTTCCCAAAATGAATGCACTACTAAGGTCCTGTGTATTTTTTTAAAAATGTTTCCGAGCATGAATGATCCCCAAAATGAATGCATGACTAAAGTCTCATATGAATTTTATAAGAATATTTTCTAACGGGGGCGTTCTAAAAATGAGTGTATGATTAAAGTTTTGTGTAATCTTTTCAATAATATTTTTGAGCAGGTATGCTTTTAAAGTGATTGTACGATTGAAGTCTTGTGTGATAACATGATCGATTGATCAGTTTCTCTCAGGTTATGCTCATGCGTCTCACTTCCCAGACGATACATTTTCCATACGGTTGATATCCAATATGATATATATATTCCTGAATGAGGATGTTTCTAAAGTGAGTGCACGATAGAAGTCTTGTATGATCTTTTCATGGATGTTCTCAAAGTGAGTATACTGTTAAAGTCCGTGTAATTTTTCTAAAAATGTTTTCGAGCATGAATGATCTCCAAAATGAATTCACAACTAAAGTCTCATATGAATTTTATAGAAATGTTTTCTAACGCAGATGTTCTAAAAATAAGTATATGATTGAAGTTTTGTATAATCTTTTCAATAATTAATATTTTTGAGTGGGTATATTCTTAAAGTGAATGTACTGTTGAGAATCGGACCGCCAAACAAGTAAATAAATTATTTGTATTACATTCACATTAAAAATACTACAACACTTTTCTGGATCACTCACGAGGAAGGAAAAGAACAACTCACAATTCAACTCACAAATTTATTTTTTTTATTGATGAATGAATGAATTAAACTACCAGCGGGGGAGAGTATTTATAATACTCACCATGCAATCTACACCGTTCAATAAAAATAAATCCTAACCATAGAAAAGTTTCATTCTTATCCATTGAATGAGAGAAGCACTCTCTACGATACATTTATTTCTATCTCTTATTAAGTCGTCATCTATATCCATTAGATAGTAAAATTATTTCTATCTATAAGATTAGAAAAATAGTCCTATCCATAAGATTTATCTTATCCATTGATGGGTTAGGATTGATCCTCAACATGTACGGTTGAAGTCTTACATAGTGAGCCACCTTCTTTCGGGTTATGCCCATGCGGCTCGCTTCCCAGACGATGCATTTTCCATGCGGTTGATATCCAATAGGATATACCGAGATATATCACTTTCCTCTACTCTGTCTTTTCCTAAAGACTTTCAATGATTTTAGGACCAAGGGGAATAGAATCGTGATGCTGAGAAGGTTGGTCAGAGGCGAAGAGACTCCAGATGATCCATAACAATAATAATAATAATTAAATTTTATCCTCTATTTTATTATTATTACTATTAATTAAATCTTTTTTTAATCTTTTTTTTTATCTGCATGGGTCATGATTTGGTTGATGTAGTTATCCAATAATTGGACCACTATTGATTGACTAAGTCAGGGCCAATGATATCCAAAACGAATAAGGATAAGCAAGGCCAGTAGAGAGAGACCTGGAGCGAAAGGCACTTCCTTTGCTATCGGCCGGGTTCTGTTTATTCCCCTCACTTGTTCCAAAAGACCTTATCCACACTACCATGAATGCCCATCCCAGTATCATCATGTAGTGCTACGAGATCCAAAGACACCATTAATGCCCTTTCCAGTATCATGCAGTACAGTGCAGTGCTACCAGAGCCAATATGTTCCTAAATTGTCCCATATATTTACGAAGATACATTGAACAGTAGCTGGATGACTGACCTTATCGTTTCCCACAGAATTTCAAATACAAATGGGTAAATCAATCCTGCGTTGAAGAGTCATTAATTAATCAGAGAAAACAGGAAAAGAGACTAAAACAGAGTCAAGAAGGGCAAATGGAACTGCGCGCAGCAGAGTTTAGAGACATTTGAATTCCAGGTCCATATCTTGCAGTCCCAATTATGGCCGAAAAGAAAAGGGTTTGTAAAATGAAAACTGAGACAGGGTGGAATATTAATTCATGGTATTGCACAGAATTCAGATTGTACTCTTCTTTCTTATATATAGATAGAGAATGATATTCTGATTAGACATTGGTTTCAAAATCTTCAAAGTTATGCAGGACTTAATTCTTCTATATCATTATAAAACAAGCGCAACGAAGACAAAGTCAAATGAATTCGTTTGCTATTGGATTCCAAGGGAGCTCCTTGATTGAATACTCGCTCTTTCTTCATGATTATTCTGCACAGTTTGGTTTAATTGTTATCATATCAATGTTTTTGGATGGATCTCTACCACCTTGCCCGTCAATGTTTTAGCCCTATAACTGTTTAAAAATTAGCCATTTTTAAAGATAGATGACGAGTCAACATGATGACTCTGATGTAGGTGTCATAGATATATGATGTAACTCCCTCTAGGATAAAGATAAAAAGTCAAACGAAAGTTAATATTCAGACCGACCTAGCAAGATGAGTTAACATGAATCTGGAAAAAATGATTCCACGAGAGTGGGATAGTTGTTGCCTCTGGCTCAAAACATATTTCGGATTTAACATAGGCTCAGTCTTGGACCTAACTTGGGTCTCCAAAGTTGTCTTATCTCGGCCATCTCGGTCTTGGTCATTTCGATCTCGGTCGACTCAGTCATCTCGGTCTCATCCGTCTCAGTCTCGATCAGTCTCGTCTCATTCATCTCGTGCTCGATTCTCATCTTGGTCGTCTCGTCTCGATCATTTCATGCCCGAGTCTCGTATCGGTCAGCCTCGTCTCGATTATCTCAATCTCAAGTCTTGTCTCAGCCACATCGCATCAGCTGCCTTCGTCCTGAACTCCACTTTTACATCTTTTATGAATTATTGTCTTATACGAGCCTACTAAGGGAGAACGGGAATATTCTTGCAGACACGCGGCAGTCTAAAAATGAACAAACGGTTATGAGATTATCAAACCTAGTCCTCTTAGATACCTAGCCCCTTTTTCTGTATGTAAGGTCAAAAGGAAACGGTTGTCGGATCTGATCCGCTCGTATATTTCTATAATGGCTCAATCCCGTCCAAGCTATAAAAAGTCAAACACATAACTTATCTAGGTTGGACTCTGAAAACTCTTGTAGTATCATCCTTTTTTCTATTTACATTCATCCATTATGTGTCAGAGTGATTTCTCGAGACTCTCCGGCATCAATCTAATATCTTTTTGGAGTGTATTTCATATTCTCATCATCTTCCTAGTTGAGCTCGTTCAGGAGATCGTATACGTCAAACTGTTCGTTAACTGATAACTTGACCGTTCACGGTATTTGACCGAAAATAGTATCCTTAATTTTGACCATTTTAATAACCTTTCAGGATCTGAATTAAACTGAAGAGTACTGCAGCTTTCCTGATCAGTAATTCAATGAACCAAACACATAATATCGCACAGTCTCTCACTTGGAGAATATTCCATATATATGTATATAAAAGCAAGGAATCACTAGACAAGGTATGAATCCTACTGCTTGGCACTGGACGGCGGTTGCTGCTGATAAAACTGCTGGAACAATGCGGCCATCCTACTGTACTCGTCCAAACTCATTGGTTGCTGGAAGAACCACACGCAATATAATCAACATCTATCCACCAATTAGCATATGAATTATATATATTACCGGTAGATCGAGTAGATTATACCTGTTGTGCCATTTGACAAGCCAGGAGGGCCGTGTAAGGATCAGGGAGGACGCCGGAAAGCCGCCGATCACCGGAGGCGTCCCAACCCCCGGCCGACATGAACGGGAGGAACGCCGACGGATGGAGGAGGGGAAAAGCGGGAGGCATCGGCCGACTCATCGAAGCTAAGTCCATCAGGCCCATACCCATTCCCATTTGAGGCATTTGGGGGACGTGGGCGGCCATCACCGGCATTTGCAGCTGCGGCATCGCCGCCGCCTGGGCCATCGGCATCATCATGTTCACCTTGCTCATCATCTGGATCTGAGCTTGTAACTGTTTCAGGTACTCGATCACCTCGTCCAGCATCGACGCTTTGTCCGTCTAGCAAGTTAAATGCATTACTAGTGATATTTCAATTGATCGACGACGACTATATATATATACACAAGCTCCTACCTTGCTTGCATTAGGAACCAGCTTCTGTAGGGTTTTCATCTTTTGATTGATCTTGTCCCTCCTTTTCTGCAGATCAGAATTAAGTTTGCAACTTAATTATGTCTCCAATGATAAGGCTTGATAGATAATTCACCACAAAGATTTTGCTTCTTTTTTTTGTTTTGTTTTTCAATTTCCTTTTGGTAAGAGAAGATATATATGTCAACATGTCAATCAGAAAGTCCTTTTCTTATCACTTAAGGTGTCATTATTTAGTCATCAAAGCACACTTGTATTGTCCAATTATCACATAAAATTGTTCAAATTAATCTCATTCTTTTCTTTTAGAAATAAAATCCTATATCTGTATTTAAAACAGTATGCCATCTTATCTGTAGATTGAGAGCTAGGGTCTATTGTGAACTGAGAAATTACATATGAGAACTTGTTTAATTGAAGAAATTAAGAAAGATAAATTTTCAAAATCTATAAAGAAAAATAAAATAAATATTCAAAATTGGGGGTTTTTAATTTATTAGAAGTGAATAGTATGATAAATGATTGTTTTTCTAACCCTAAACAAGGTCTTAATCTATAGAAAACCCCACATAAATATGATATTTGGAAGAAAAAAATGCTCGAGTTCTTCTAAGTTAGGTAGAATTTAGAAATTCTAGAAGATATTTAGATTCAAGATTGACACAAGGTGAAAATGAATTACTAAAAATAAACTTTAAACAAATTGGAATAAGAGTATTAATGTCTGATAAAATTATTGGTATGGTATTATTAATTTATATATTGTAGATATTGTTAGAATAAGGTGATATTACTAAACTAATAAACACTATTAAATTATATTAAAAAATATTCCCTCTATATCCGCAAAACAGGAGGGCCACAATTAAACACGAGTACAAAAGTCTCCTGTCTGTCTGCATCATTACCCAGAACAGGACTACAAACTAGATATGCTTGGATCACAAGCTGTAGATTAATAGTTCAATTTAGGCAATCTAACGGAGCGAAAAGGGCAGGATCCAACCAATTGAAATTAAGATCTAAATCTTTGCAAAATCGATCAAACTTAGCGCACGTGTCTAAATTTGTATGTGTACTTACACGTTCGGACTGGTTGTGGACGGCGGCGGCTCTGCTTTTTCTGGTGGAGGCTGAAGCCTTCTCCGCCTCGCTCTTGGTGGTTTTCTCCACTTCGTCGTAGAAACTATCATGCTTCGTCGTACGAATCGACACCGGAAACAGAGGAATCGAATCAGGTTTTGTCTGATTCACAAGGAATTCAGAGTATTTATCGAGGATCGAGCGAGGAAAACCTTGGTGTCGGAGCTGGTGTCGGAGTTGGTGTGGCTGATGGACACGTGGTCGTCGACGCCCAGCACCGTCCGCTTCCCCCCGAAGCTCGTGTTCTCCGTCTCCGGCGAGGCCGAGTTGGTAGCGGCGGTGCATGTGGTTGCGGTGGCAGCCGCGCCGGCGTCGTTCTCTTCTTCCCTCCACGTGTCCAGCGTCATCTGCGTGGTGGCCAGGGAGCCCACCGCGCTGCCCTGGCTCGAGCACACCCCCATCATTCGCGCGCGCTTCCTGGCGCCGCCGCTGTTGGCGACGGCGTCGTGGCAGGGGACGATCGCGTCGACCGCCGCCTCCGGGGGGTGGCGCGGCTCTCCGCCGTACCAGTCCTCCAATTCGTGGCTAGCCACCGCGCGGCGGCCGCCTCCGCCGACGGCGGACTGATTCACGACCGACTCGAGGGTGCCACTCCGGTGGTTCTTGCTCCACTCCGTACTGCCTCCGGCGGCGGCAACCGGCGACCTGCGAGGCGGGACGAGGCCATGGAGCTCCAGCTGGCTGTTCTTCCACGTCAGCTCGGCGATCTCGTAGTCCATTCCCGGCGCCCCGCCACAGAGGCCGGGGTCGCCGACGCAGGCGGAGTAATGACGAAGCGGAAGGGCGGAAGGCAGCGGAGGCGGCGGGTCGTCGACCTCCCAACTCGGCACGCACTGGCTCATCTCGATCCACCACCACTTCCTATCCCTTCCTCCTCTCGTTTACTTCAAGAGAATCACGACCAAGTCTCCATTTATAAAAATACCGAAACCAATAAATAAACAATATCCACAGACGAGCGACAGAGAGAGGGAGGAGGGAATCTTTCACGGCGGCCGTCGGATCTCCATTCACAATTGATGCTTTAAATAGTTAAACGTTGAATCGCATAGTATTTTGTATAGGGTACGACCGTAGAGGAAGCGTGAAGCATGAGTGAAAACGATGAGTAGCCCGGGACGGTGTGAGCACGTAGCCCGCGTCTTGTCCACATGTCACGCAGGGAGATGAGGACGTGGTTCCCTGGCGTTTCCTTTTCCGGCGCCTCATAATTGTTTTCCCTTTGTAATTCAGCGCGAATATTCAAACAGCCCCTCGTAAGTTAAAAAATATCAAAAGGGTTGAAAATCTTCAACTAAGTCAACTTTAACCTAAAATAGCCTTAAAAAAGATAAAAAATTACGAAAATATATCTCATCTTACTCACTCTCCTTTTTAAAATAATACAAATATCTTTCACTATATTATACTGGAATAAAATTATATTTTAATAATTATAATTTTATAATTGACATAACTATAATAGTTATAATAATTAAAATTTTATAATTACTACAACTATATTTATTTATAATTATAACAGTTACAATAAATAGTAAGTTGAATTTATAACAATTATGAAAATTATAATTATATTAATATGAAAGATAGATAATATTTAATGAGAGATAATAATAATAATAAATATATTTAAATAAATATGCATGATAGAATAGTAAAATTGGATGTCCTTTGAGTTTTTAGAAATAAAGAATCTGCTTTTTTGATTTGTTATCCTAAAAAATTCCTAAAAATGGAAGGAAAAAATGATTATATATTATCATACTTTATACCATGTCATTTGGACTAATATAGTATATTAAAAAATAAAAAAAAATATTGTGATTAATCCTTAACGGATCTGAGGCATCCTGCTCCTTCAACTGTGATTGCAAGGGTACGTGTGTAGCTATTTTTGGGCTCAAAGATAATCTATTTGCTGTTTATCCTTCAGAATGTTCTGTTTCTGCTACGTCCACGATTAGTCACTGTCAACATTGCATCGGCTATCATTTTCGATCCTTGCCCTTCACCGTCCTAAAAATATGATCCAAAAAGTGTCCCACAAACGCATTTATGTTACTGGGCCAAGACTAAAATAATTTTTTTAAATATTATTTTATGTCAAAAGATTTAAGTTTTTTTTCTTCTTTCTTTCAGTGTACAGATAAAAAAAAATATTGCTTCTCTAGCTTGATGAACTTAACCAATTCCTATTCTAACCAGCTTGATAGATACTCTTCTTTTTCAGATAAAGCTGCAGTTATCGATTTCAGTGGATGCAACTTCTCCATCGCTCATACTCCAAGTCAAAATCAATATCAAAGAGAAGACTTGCTTGATATTCCTACCTCAAGATGAACTAAGCCATAAATACTTCACAATTAGAACACACACATGCTGATCGTATATCTATATATATCCTCCTCCTTGCACTGTCTGTGACTGTGAGGGCCAGAAAGCTAGCTAACAAATTAAACAAGTCGCCGTGATGTGAAATGAGATGCGTTGTTCACAACACGGCCGTGACCAAAGTGTGGAGACACAAAAGCAGACGTGGGCGAAGCCATCGACATAAGTGCGTGTGGTCGTCGAGAGCCTTCGTCCACTGACAAGGATGCCTTATCCTGGCAGATCCCACTGAACAGTACTGGCAATGATTGACTGGATGCTGTTGCTTCTTTTTCTTCCTTCTTTAGCAAATATAATTAATGGAAGATTTGTGAATCTTGTTCTTGTAATGATAAGGTAAATTGAGTGTTGGAAAGTCACATTCATTTCGTTTATTGTGAAGCTAGCTAAGCAGGCATGCCATCATGTCAATCAGATAGCAGACTGCAAGAAATTTGATCAGGAGTGTCTTTTTGACCATTCAACAGCCTCGACGTGTTCTACATTGGTGTTCTCTTCGGATTTAAGAGCTCCTCGAGTAAAGTACTTTTTCACTAGATCTCAGACGTTACTGAGATTTATCTTTATTCTCGTTTCACTTTATCAAAAAAAAAAATCCTTTGTCTGATCTCTTTTCGATATGTTGATTGATTGGTTTGTATATATGAGAACTTTTTATAGTTTATATAGCAAACTCCATATGGATAGTATTTATGGTTTAATATGAACAATGAAGGTTAAAGGTATAGTACAGATCAATAGAACTATTAGTATAGTATAGTCGATTTGTACCTAATCCTTTGGTCTAGAGTTTTCCTAGCTATCACTAACATTTTGTGAAGAAAAGTATTTTTCTATTCTTATTGCATAGCAAGAAAATTATTTTCTTTTCCATCTTTGGGATGGATTAAGAAAACTAGATTAGTTTATTTGAGCAAATGAGTAGTCAAATCAATTTATGTGGGTGGCTACTCTAGTAAGAATAGACAGGTTGTTATTCGAGGGTGGTCCAAAATTTTTTAAACTTTTTAATTGACATCAAATATTTTTTATAATTTTTTATTAATTATCAAGATAAATTAAAAAGTGAAGATAATGATCGAACTTAATAAGTCAATATTCTTAAATTCGATATCCATTTGAATTTTTTTAAATAAATTTATCGTAATTAAATTTCGAACTTCAGATTTTTGATTTATCATTGATAGACCTAACTATCTCACCATTGCCCCCAAGATAAGATGGTCTAGGTTGATAAAGCAATTCAAGGAAATAAGCAAGTTGATTGGTATACTAATCAAAGTAGTATATTCGTTCTAGATATTTTTGTCAGTCTATTCAATAGATTGATTTGCTAGACAAATCGAGTGGAATGGTTGTATAAGGAGGGCTTTGTGTTGGTAAGTTGTCAAGTCAAGCCAAAAAGTTAATCAAGTTATCCGACTAGCTAGATTTATCGTAATTGAATTTCAAACTCTAGATTTTTGATTTATCATTGATGGGCCTAACTATCTCACCATCGCCCCCAAGACAAGGTGATCTAGATTGATAAAGCAATTCAAGGAAATAAGCAAGTTGATTGGTATACTAATCAAAGTAGTCAATTCGTTCTAGATATTTTTGACAGTTTATTCAATAGATTGATTTGCTAGATAAATCGAGTGGAATGGTTGTATAAGGAGGGCTTTGTGTTGGTAAGTTGTCAAGTCAAGTCAAAAAGTTAATCAAGTTATCTGACTAGATAAATTTATCGTAATTGAATTTCGAACTGTAGATTTTTGATTTATCATTGATGGACCTATCTCACCATCGCCCTCAAGACGAGGTGGTCTAGATTGATAAAGCAATTCAAGGAAATAAGCAAGTTGATTGGTATACTAATCAAAGTAGTCAATTCGTTCTAGATATTTTTGACAATCTATTCAATAGATTGATTTGCTAGATAAATCGAGTGTAATGGTTGTATAAGGAGGGCTTTGTGTTGGTAAGTTGTCAAGTCAAGTCAAAAAGTTAATCTAGTTATCTGACAAGATAAATTTATCGTAATTGAATTTCGAACTGTAGATTTTTGATTTATCATTGATGGACCTATCTCACCATCGCCCTCAAGACGAGGTGGTCTAGATTGATAAAGCAATTCAAGGAAATAAACAAGTTGATTGGTATACTAATCAAAGTAGTCTATTCATTCTAGATATTTTTGTCAGTCTATTCGATAGATTGATTTGCTAGACAAATCGAGTGGAATGGTTGTATAAGGAGGGCTTTGTGTTGGTAAGTTGTCAAGTCAAGCCAAAAAGTTAATCAAGTTATCCGACTAGCTAGATTTATCGTAATTGAATTTCAAACTCTAGATTTTTTATTTATCATTGACGGGCCTAACTATCTCACCATCGCCCCCAAGACAAGGTGGTCTAGATTGATAAAGCAATTCAAGGAAATAAGCAAGTTGATTGGTATACTAATCAAAGTAGTCAATTCATTCTAGATATTTTTGTCAGTCTATTAAATAGATTGATTTGCTAGATAAATTGAGTGGAATGGTTGTATAAGGAGGGCTTTGGGTTGGTAAGTTGTCAAGTCAAGCCAAAAAGTTAATCAAGCTATCAGACTAGATAGATTTATCATAATTGAATTTTGAACTCTAGATTTTTGATTTATCATTGATGGGCCTAACTATCTCACCATTGCCCCCAAGACAAGGTGGTCTAGATTGATAGAGCAATTCAAGGAAATAAGCAAGTTAATTGATATACTAATCAAAGTAGTCAATTCGTTTGTTCCTATTGAGATCCGCTTCTAGACGCGCCGACTCTTCTCAGCACCACACTTGGATGAGGTCAGGCGAAGGGGAGACCGGGAAGCTGCTCGAACCTGCGATCACAATGACCGTGAGAAGGAAGGTCAGGAGTTGTTATGGCGCGACTACTCCGATGCTTAAGTTAGTCCGTAAGGGAGGAGGAAGGGAAGTAGAAGACGAAGAAAGAGTTTAGACTATGAGAAGGCATACCTCCTTCTATAAGAAGACAAACCTTATATATTGGTGGCGGCTGCTGTATCACGTCGTAGGTAAGGTGGAAGTCCCATCATTGGCAGGGTTATGTCAGAAGGCATGGGATATGTAGGATATACATCCCATCTCGTACATCTGTCAGAGCATTACCATAACTAGTAGAGGGGGTGTCAGGGAGGCATTACTAATACCGTACGAGGGGAGAAGTGGTCTTTGATGGAGTACCATGCAAATTCCGAGTTGGGTCAGGGTAGAGTCGGGGAGTCGGCTCGGCTTAAATTGGGGTGAATGGACTCGGCTGGGTTGGGGGGGGGGGGGGGGGGGGGGGGGGGGGGGGGGGGGGGGGGGGGGGGTAGAGCTCCCTCTAGGGATTCGGACCGTCCCCCAGCTTGGTCTCTAAATCGGCTCAGCTACTCCGATTGGACCATCCGAGAGGATTCGGCTCGGATACAACCTAACGGTCGGTTCGGTTCAGATTAAGGAGTTTGATTTGAGAATTCAGGTCGGGGTTCCGGCGTCTGTATCTCCAAGGAGTCATATCCGGGTTTGCAGAGAGCGTCTACTTTGCTTCGGCCTCGATTCGGTTCGGGCCCTTGAAGGGATTCAGTTCGGACTGATATCCGCGTCTCACGACCATAACATCGTTCTAGATATTTTTGTCAGTTTATTCAATAGATTGATTTGCTAGACAAATCGAGTGGAATGGTTGTATAGGAGGGTTTTGTGTTGGTAAGTTGTCAAGTCAAACTAAAAAATTAATCAAGTTGTCCGACTAGATAAATTTAAACTTAAGCTCAAATTAAATAATTAGCTAAACGATCTAATTATTTTTTGTGAAATTAAAGAAGAATCAATTATATATATATATACATGTAGGATCGGGTTGGACCGGCTAGAGGGGGGGTGAATAGACGGCTTAACAGAATCACACAAGTCTTTAAAAAAACTTGGTTGCAACTGGATTGTTGCTTCCAAGGCGATGAACACTCAATAAGAACTCCTTTAGGTGGAGAAGCCTTTACACTTGTAGCACAACGACTTAGAGAGAATAATAAAAGTAATTGATACTTTAACTCTAAAACTCTAAGTCTATTTATAGCACAAGAGAATAGATCTAGATCGTTGATCGTAGATGAACTTTCTCTTGGTCGTTGATCCGTTGATGCGATCCTAACCGTTGATCAGAGATAAGCTTGATCGTAGCCATTGAGTAAATAAGGATAAACTTTATCTTTAATAAAAGATAAAGAGAATTATCCTTAACAAAAAATAAGCATTTATCTTTTATATGATAAAAGATAAATCTTATTATTATTTTTTCTTCTTCTTTTTTTTTCAACCGCCACGTTTAAACGGTCGAAGTCTACGTCGTCTTATCTGGTCAAAGTCAACAATCAAGTCAACGATCAAAGTCAAAGTCAATGGTCAAAGTCAATAGTTTGACTTCCATTGACTTTTTGTAGAATCTTTGGTTGGGTGATTTCTGGCCAACCGGAGTTAGGCTCACCCGAACCCGACTCCGACCTTTTGCCCCTCGAGCATGCTTCCTCCCGGCTTCTCGTCCCTCGGACTTCGTGCACGTCCTTCTCGCTCCACCGGTGTACTCTTCCGTAGTTTCCGCGTCCCTCGGATTGCACCGAGCCCGTCGGCTCATTTTCCCATGCAACCCTTCTGGTCTGCTGCGTCTTACGCTCGACTTCCTCCGTACCTAAGTTCCTGCACACTTAGCGGAGAGATTAGAATAACGCATGACCTAACTTAACCTGGTTGATTACATCAAAACTAACCGGGGCACCAACAATACACACACAAAATACTGATCATAAGTACAAGTTCAAATGTACATAAAATCCAAAATGAAATTTAAAACACTTTACTAAACTATAAATAAAAAAAATTCAAAACGACAAAAGAAACATAAATTTTCTCAACGTCAAGTGAAATTGACAAGCCATCGTCTCTGAGTGACCTTAGAGCTACTGTGGATGCAAAGCTCCTTATCTGCTGATCTGAAAATCAAAAGAAAAGACAATGAGTACAAAATTTACTTAGTGGGTAATAAGGAAAAAAAGGGCATGACATAAGATTTTGATGAGGTCAAAGAAAATTTAAGATAATCAAACGTTATGATTAATTATTAATTATCTAAAATACCTGGGGATTAATGTCAACCAAAAGTATCCATATCGTCATCCTCTAATTTAGCTTGAAAATTACAGGTTGTGATACAAACATATTATAATAAAAATAAACAAATTCATGCACTAATCATAGACTCATGACTCCGAGTGAACTACACTATCATGACCTGTCTCGTGGACAGTCAAAGTATATAGATAAAACATTGACTATGAACGAACTACGCTACCTTTAGGGACGGAGTCATGGGGATAGTTAAGGCAGATAAATAAAATATTAACTGCAAGGGAACCATGTACCATGACTTGTCTCATGGGCAGTTAAGGCAGATAAATAAAATACTGACTGCAACCGAACCATGCTCCACAACTTATTTAGTAGGAAGTCAGGTCAGGGCATACGATAAAATACCGACTACATTTGAACCATGCTCCACAACTTATCTCATGGGCAATTAGAGTATATAGATAAAAAATTAGACTATGGACGAACCATGCTACTGTGACATATCTTGTGGGAATCAGGACAGAAAAATAAAAGCGAACCACTCTACCATGACATGTCTCATGGGCAGTCAGAATAATTTAATGTTAAATTCAAAGTTCTAACGTATTAATTACTGAAATCCATACCAAGACCATGTTGGGCAATCTTGTTGCTAGAGATTACAAGGGAAATTATTGAATTGAAATCTAGGTTCAACTTCAACTTATCTATTGAAAGACCTGAGCAAATAATCTCAAGCTGTGAGTGTGGTTGGTTTGACCAAGCTGTTTTGAATGCTTTTCGACTTAAAACAGTAATCACTAAGTTGTTCCTGAGTGCTTCGCGAGCTTGAATGAGAAGTAGAGTGCCAACTAGCCAAGTATTAAGCTTGCCCGAGGTAGCTGAGTTTTCCGACGTCGAGACTCAAGTCATTCGATTGCCAAAGGATGAGTACTAACTTGTTGAGTAGCTGAGTAGCAGAGTCGCCGAGCCAACCAAGTACTTCGAGTGCTGAGTCAGTCAAGAGCTAAGATCGTCGATTTGTAGAATCCAAGTGCTTGGGAGGAGATGCCGAGTGGTCCTTCGCCTGAGTGCCGAGTTGGGAGAGAAGTCGCCCAACCATTGAGTATTACTCAAGTGCCAAGTGCTCGAGCATGGAACTCAGGTGCTCAAGAAAGTATTCTCGAGTAAGTTTTCGAGTACTCGAAAATTGAGAAGTCAAGGTTTGGGTTCAACGCAGTCTCTTTAAAATAAATTCACCCGACCTCCGGTTGTGCTTTAAAGTTGTCATGGGTCTTCTGTTTCCCAAGGATACAACGACAAACTGTGATTCACACCAAACATTAGTAGTCACGGCCAACTGAACCATACCCAGTACTCTCACGAGTATTCTACCGACCAAGAGATGCACGACATAGGGAGTGAGGGGTTACACAAGTGGATGGAGATTATCTTCTTCTTTTGCCATAGCTTTCACTCGTTCCCTTTGCGCAAGTTCTCTCCTCCTTATATAGGAGCTCTCATCCTTGGTTGCGTTGAATGGCCAGTAATGACTATTCAACGCCTGGATTAAATGACAGCCACCAACCATCAATGGTCGACTATTACTGTCCGAGAGGTTACGGAATCATCAGTAACTTCTAATTAATGCTTCCATTACCCTCTCGAAGGTATAGCAAAAAAAGATTCAATTGGAAAAATATTGGTTGTTCTATTTGGGCAAATTTTACCTAAATTGGTTCAACATTCGACATACGTGTTCACACACAAGTCAACTTAGTTCAATGTAATCCATACCCTAAATTTACACCTCTTGTACATGTACTCATGCATAAAAGAGAGTATCTTTTCATGTATTTGTTCACTATATATATATATATGCAAAAATATAAATCGACTATTTAACCATGAAACTTTCAATGTAGAACTAAAATTTCATTCACAATGGAGTCTCTTCCTTCATCCACCTTCTTCTTCCATTCACTTTCCAACATACCATAATAAGAGAAAATATAACTGCTAATAACACATATTTTTTAAGGATAATTTATCCACTAAAAATTCCCATCAAATAATAATAATTATTCAATTATAATATTTCATCTAATTCAACATGGTATCAAGCTGTAAAGAAGGGATCATAACAGAGGACAAACAATTAAAAAGTAGGTGTCAATCTAAAAAATATAAATCAAAATAAAATAAGGACAAACAACATGTACTATGAATAATAGAGGGGAAATATTTCTAAACAAATTTTAAAAATTCAAACTACCATAACAGAAGCGACTTGGGCCCGCGCCGGTTGCTGGGCCATGATGGCTCAGGACTCGAGATTGTGGCGTGGAAGCTTCCAGAATCGATATTCCCACGATTAAGATCGCTCCCTTCTTCACCGCTCCCTTTGATTATCCTCATGGCCATGGCGACGATGCCCTCCCCGCTTCCCCACCTCCTCTCTCTTCGCTTCCCGAGGCCCAACCCGCGTGGAATTGGTGGAAACTCTCCGCTTCCCCAAGCCCTCGCCGGCGGCGCCACCTCCCTCGAAGCCAAGGCCGACCTCCTCGCCCTCATCGCCGACCAGGACAGGGGCCTCCGCACCCAGTCCGACCCGGCGAAGCGGGCCCAGATCGTCGCCGCCATCTCGACCCTCGGCGAACTCGGCAGTGGCCAGGTCACCACCGGACCCTCCCTCTCCGGCACGTGGAGGATGCTGTGGACCACCGAGAAGGAGCAGCTCTTCATCATCAAGAACGCGTATCTCTTCGGCACCCGCACCGGGGACGTCCTCCAGGTCATCGATGTGGGCAATGGCTCGCTGAACAATGTGATCACCTTCCCCCCTTCCGGGGTTTTCTTCGTGCGATCCTCGATCGAAGTTGCGTCGCCCCAGAGAGTCAATTTTGCGTAAATGAATTGCTTCGCGCTCGATTCTCCTGTGAATTTTGAAATTTCCGGCGTCGCTCCTCCTTGCTTCCACTGACTAGGTTTTCTCTACATTCGAGCAGATTCACTAGTGCTGTTCTGAGAGGGAGCGGTTGGGAGATTCCACTTCCCCCTTTTGGACAAGGATGGTGAGTAACTCGATCTTTTTTACCGTGCTCTGTCTCTCGATGTTTGTTGGACAATCCGAGAAATATAATTTGGTTCCGAAAGTCTTGAATCATGTGCATGATTCCGATGGTTCGTTGAGTTGTGGAATTCGGATTCTGCTCAGCTACATTATTAAATCAGTCGGTTTGTTGCTACTAACATTCTGTTCCATTCATCTTCTTGCACTTGCTACATTTTCGCTACTCGGAAGAAATAGATGGTTGTTCGTAAACCATGTTGCAATTCAGAATCTATATACTTGCTACAGCCTCTGAAAGCACTCTCTTTGGCTCAACTCTCAAACTAAACTTGTTTCATCCATTTTGTGTAGGTTCGAATCTATATACTTGGATGATGATATTCGAGTGGTGAAAGATATTCGAGGAGATTATTTGGTTGTGGATCGAGCTCCTTACTCTTGGAAAGAATGAAGTAAAGGTTCGAGATATCAGAAATCTCTCCATTTGGAAATCCTATATCATTTATGTGTCCCACTTTAAGTGTAAGATAGACAGACAATGGTTTCATTAGTTCATACAGAATAGTTAATTTGTATATATTTACTTGTGCAGAGCAATCATACTCATGATAGTTCATATAAGAGATTCTTCACTTGACTAGTGCCTGTGCAGAATGAATGTTCATGGAACTCCAAAACATTGAGCAAATGATAAGAAACAAACCATCAGCTACTAGGTCCGAGGAATAAAAAGACAGTAAATTTACGTTCTTACTTGACTGGCACTGAGATGGAAGACGAAGCTTTGGGGTCGGATACAAGACGTGCAATAATTTTGAATATTAATAAATTATAAATTTAAATTTTAGATTAATTAGTTTTTTAAATAAAGGTTAATTCCTAAGTATATTTATAAAATTCTCCATATAATATTGGTTTTTTTATAGGATGCTTTAAGGTGGGTAAAATGTTTGTCTTGATAAAAATTTATTTTATTTATTAAATATATAAAAGATTAATTACATAAAAATTTATTAAATTAAATGAATAATGCTGATGAATATATATTTAATTTGTTAATATTAATGAATAAAAATTATGATTGATTAAATAAATTTAAAATATTTGCAGAAATTTTTCTCTAAATGGGGAATGTAATCAAGACAACTCTGGATTTGTAAAATGTTCATTCGTCACTTTAGCGGTTTCTCGATTTATCTTGAATGGTCAATGGGAAATTTTCAGTTGGTCTACGGCTACCCTAGGAATAGGTATTGCTTGGATTTATCAGGAATATATATTTAATTCATTAATATTAATAAATAAAAATTATGACCGACTAAATAAATTTAAATCAATTAAATAAATTTAAAATATAAAAGCCAACTCAATTAAGAGCTCGATAATATTTAAATAAATTAAATTTTAATTTAATTCATTTTATCACTTCCAACTGCTCTCAATAATTTCACGAGATGGGGAACAAATAATAGTGCGAGCCATTGAAGATCAAAAGGACAAGGGCATCTTATCCATGACATAAAGAATAACAAAAAAAAACATATTACACCATTTATAAATTTATATAGAATTATTAAGCACACAACAAAGAATTTAATATTAATTATGGCTTCACATGCATATCCAATGAGCATTTACCTAATCTACCTAATAGACATAACAATTAATGATGGTGTCGTTGCATATATAATTGATTAAATTTTATATTGAGATCAACTAGTGCCCTACTACAAAATCTACCAGGGCCTGATGAATATTCCCTCGATTTTTTGTATATATAAAATAAAATTAATGGACAAAAAAACAAAAAAACAATAATAATAATAATAATGGAGTAACGCAGCTAGCTGTCCTGACGTCCATTATTTCTATCCATGCATTAAATTTAAGCTGGGGCGGTTGGTCGGCCATCATTTATATTAACAAGCACCATTAGCGTTAATATCATTCGCATTAGCCACGCCGCCCACGTCTTATTCTAATTACGCCCAACAACTACGCCCCGAAGGCTTCCATCATTGGCGAAAACGACGGGCCCCAGTCGACGCGTATATAAATCACGTAGATACCAGGCTCTTCCCAGCCCAGGGATTAGCTTAATTTTACAAGTTATTAAATTAACTAATTAAGTGGGTCGACAATGGTGAAGCTGGCGTTGGGAAGCCTGGGCGACTCCTTCAGCGTGGGGTCCCTCAAGTCCTATCTGGCCGAGTTCATCGCCACCCTCCTCTTCGTCTTCGCCGGCGTTGGCTCCGCCATTGCTTTCGGTATGTATGATGCTTCTGATTAGGTTAAGAATTAACGTAGTTGCGGATTAAGGGTTAGTTGATTGATTGATTTTGCATTCATGCATGCAGATAAGTTGACGACGGGATCGGCACTGGATCCGGCTGGGCTGGTGGCCGTCGCCGTCGCCCACGCCTTTGCCCTCTTCGTCGGCGTGTCTGTCGCCGCCAACATCTCCGGTGGCCATCTCAACCCGGCTGTCACCTTCGGCCTCGCCGTCGGCGGCCATATCACCATCCTCACCGGCGCCTTCTACTGGATCGCCCAGCTCCTCGGCTCCACCGTCGCCTGCTTCCTCCTCAAGTTCGTCACCGGCGGTCTGGTAATTTTCTGCGCGGGTTCATTCGTTCCTTCCAAATCGGATCTCTTAATTTCCATCAATTAATACTCGTCTTTTCCACGACAGGCGGTGCCGACGCATGGCGTGGCGGCGGGCTTGAGCGAGCTGCAGGGAGTGCTGATGGAGATAGTGATCACCTTCGCGCTGGTCTACACGGTGTACGCGACGGCGGCGGACCCGAAGAAGGGAGCGCTGGGGACGATCGCGCCCATCGCGATCGGGTTCATCGTGGGGGCGAACATCTTGGCGGCCGGACCTTTCAGTGGCGGCTCCATGAACCCGGCCCGCTCCTTCGGGCCGGCTGTAGTCAGCGGAAACTTCGCCGGAAACTGGGTCTACTGGGTGGGGCCGCTCATCGGCGGCGGCCTGGCCGGGTTCGTCTACGGCGACGTCTTCATCGGGTCCTACCAACCGGTGGCTGCTCAGGACTATCCTTGATCGATACACTTTGTCCGAGATTAGTGAAACCTGGGCTGTTACGCAGCGGATGGGCTTAATTCCTCTCTTAATCTTTCTCTAATTAGTTTCCTTGTCTAGTTGTCTGCATGGTTTAATTTGTGGTTATGTCTTGCATGTTTTGTGGTTTTAATTAATAAATAATGTCCATATATATATAGAGTACATACTGTGGGGGTTTAATTGTAACATGTAATCAAGCCCATTAAATCCATGCATGGATTATATTATGTTTTCCATAATTTGACTAGCCCAAAGGGGAACCTTTTTAATATGAACTTTGTGTTGATAGTAACTTGTGATTGCGTCTTGGAGCTTCAGTTCATCCATCCTTTTATGTATGTAAAAACCTCTGATCGTCAAGGTTAGTATTCAATATTATCTTCGTAAAATGATATAGCAACAATTCATTTCTTAAGATACAATGACGACGTCTCAGAATAGTAATACTTCAAATTTTGATATCAGCAAACTTTTTCGTATGCTTTTTTGGACTCTGAATACATAAGATGAGATGAATACTTCAATGATTTAATGAATCATGATTCAATGATTTTTTCAGCATCTGGAGGAATCTATCTATACGAAGTAAAAAGGTAGAATACCCTTTGGTAAGTGGCTACGACTCTTGGGGTAGGATTGATCTGGGGCGTTCGATCTAGAGGGTTGCAACCATTTCGATCGCCCTTTAATCACATCTGTTAGATCTGGAGGCTTGTAACCCTTAAGATCTCTTTTTGTCATTAGCCATCAGATCTGAATCCAATGATTCATTTGATCCGACGCATTACACCCATTGCGCGTGTGGCGGGTCGTGAGCTCGCAGGTGCGAGCACTTACTCACTCGTGAGAAGAGAGTACATGAGCTTTTTGTGTTAATTCCATTAACACAATAACATTAATAAAAAAGGGAAGCACATCGAATTTTACTGATGTGAAACTATTTCTCATGCACTTTCTTTTATAGCATTAATTAACAATTAATGTTATTCTGAGTTTATTTTGAAAAATTAATTTTTTATTCACCTTTAATCAATTTTAAGTAAATTAATAGTCTAGATCTATTTATACAAAACGTAGATTTCGATTTTAAAATCAATTTCAACTTTCATCGATTGATGACACTTCAATTTCTCATAAAATCGTATTAATCATTTTAAGACCCAATATCCAACAATGTTTCCTATCAGAACAACCCACAAATCAATGGTGAAATATCTCTTCAAATGACTACCTATAGCAGTATAGCTCCCTACCATCCTTCTTTTAGTCTCTATATATAGCTTCCCGATTTACCTGGTGGCCAGTGAGAAATTTTGGTGAGATCGAACCAGTCACTCCGAGGGATTGAGTCAATGCGATTAACTAGGATTATCTTTTTTTTTTTTTTGTCTCTATATATACATATATCATCACAGATTTTGACGCCCGAGGACAACCATAATAGTTAACTTTATCTTCTTCCCCAAGAACTGGCTTGCTGTCTGAACGAAGAGACTATTTCCAATTATTAGCCTCATTTAATTAACATCCACCACGGTACCAGGAACTTAAAATATTAGCCTCATTTAAGTTCCTCTTCTTGCAGAAGAAGAAGAGGAACTTAAAATATATACTTATTTCCCTTGCATTAGTGATCATATTATAAGGCAAAGAGCCGACAACGGCAGCATTTGCTTACTGCCTTCTCTCACTCTGCAGCCTCAATAGCAATCTCGTGGCAATAACTCAGCTTGTCCCCTCCGTTCCTTTATCATCTGCATCTCTACTTCAGGGATGCCCGCTATAATTATAAAACGAGGTACCACAGTGTTTTCATGTGAAACAAAATATGTATTTTATTAACAAACTAACAAAATCAGCTTTAGCGGATGGCACAGACACATGGGTAGGGGATCACTTCACCCGCAAGCGAAAGGGACCAGAGCATGATTGCGACCCACACTAAACTAACGGGAGGCCACTCCGTGCGCCACACCGCTGGTGCAGTTGCTGCCTCCTGGCGCATCCCCACGAGCGAGACCGAGCCACGCGCGGTTCGCCGAGGAGCCTTCGCGTTCGCCACGGTTACCGACGCGGATGCCGGTCACTGATCGACATGTGAAAATCGTTGCAGCGCTAAAGTTTCAGATGCCACCGGCTCACCGAAAGTACCCCTCCGGACATACTTTTCTTCTTCGTGAATCTGCGACGGACAGCTGTGGCCGGAACGGAACAAAACAAAGGCGTAGGGAATCGCGGCGCCGGGTTACCAGGTGAACCTGTCGCTGAGGTTGACTGAGGTGGAACAGCAAGCAGCAGCAGCAGCAGCAGCAGCAGAAAAAGGAGTGAAGGCAGCTGTCCGCTTCTTGTCCCCCCGTCTCGTGCTCCGCCGGGCCCCACTTTCTTGTGTCTGTATATATAGATCATCTCCTCTCAAATCTCAGTCTCACCAGTCTCGGCGGCATAAAGCAGGGGGAATGGAGATGGCCTACTTGTGGAGGAGCAGAAAGAGGGACGATCTGGTTCGGTTGCAGGACGTGGTGGAAGGCGAAGAGGGTGAGACGCTTAAGATTCAGGAGATCCCCCCGCCGCAGACTCCCCGCGAGCCCATGGAGTTCCTCGCCAGGTCGTGGAGCGTCTCCGCTTCCGAGATCTCCAAGGCCCTCCTTGCTGGGAACAAGAAGAGGAACTTCGTGGTGGATCGGCTCCCGGAGATGATGCTTCCGGACTTTTTTGTGGTCGCTGCGGCCGCCGCCGGAGCTCCTCTGGCTGCCAGTAAGCGAGTAAGATCGCTCTCCTTTAGCTATATGGTTGATGATGGAATGGATCTCTTAGATTCATCAGGTTTCCGTCGACTATTTCTACAGCCGCGCGGTGGCGGGAACAACATAATTTCCCACAATAGAACAATCGGGAAACTGTTTCACCAAAAAGAAAGCATCGGAACCAAAGGGAGGAGCAAGGAGAAAGCCCGCGCCGAGAAAGCCAGCATCCACGCTGCGGTGTCCGTCGCCGGAGTCGCTGCGGCTGTTGCTGCCATCACTGCGGCCTCGAACTCCGAGAACCAAACATCGAAGATGAGCGCCGCCATGGCCTCTGCTACCGAGATCTTGGCGTCGCACTGCATCGAGATCGCAGAGCAAGCGGGGGCCGACCACGCGCTTGTGGCTTCTGCTGTCCGATCTGCGATCGACGTGAAAACTGCCGGAGATCTAATGACTCTCACGGCAGCTGCCGCAACAGGTTGGATTTTGATTGATAAATCATTACGATCTGATCGCCAATTTACTGATCAAGCTCTCTCGATCTTAACAGCGCTACGAGGAGCCGCAGCATTGAAGCTGAGACTGCACAGGGAAGCAAGGAACAATGCTGCCGCTGTCATCCCTTACGAGAAGAGTCAATGCGGAAGCCCAGATATCTGGTGCAAAGAAGGCGAGCTGCTCAAACGCACCAGAAAAGGTAAGGCAGAATTCATCAGCTCGGATTCGCACAATTGATCAACAAAATTTGAGTTTCAGTTTGATCATTTTTCCAGGAACTTTGCACTGGAAGAGAGTATCAATCTACATTAACAGGAAGTCACAGGTAATCAATAACTCAGGTTTTAGCTGTTGATTGTTCTCGAATTTATCATTCATCGGCAATCTGACACGGATACAACTCTGAATTCTCTCAGGTCATAGTGAAGCTCAAAAGCAAACACATAGGAGGGGCACTTTCCAAGAAGAAAAAGAGTAAGTGATGTCGGTAATGGCATGGCATGGCACTTGAACCAGAGCTAGCTTCTAAATTTTGGTATCCATTCTTTGGTGATTAACCAGGTGTTGTCTATGGCGTATACGACGAGATTCCGGCATGGCCCGAGTGTGCAAAGGAGTTTATGGAGGAGAGGTGCTGCTTCGGTCTGAGAACAGCGCAGGGTTTGATAGAGTTCGAGTGTGAGAACGACACCAGCAAGCAAAAGTGGGTGGATGGAGTGCAGAACTTGCTCAGACAAGCATCAAGTGCTGTTGGTGAGAAAATAGAGCAGCCCATGGAACTACTAAAACTCACCTGATGTCGATATATTTTTGTTATGAAGATAGAGGGTATGCTCAGGCATTTGTTTCTTCCTCCGATTGTAATCCAAATGTCACCGAATGAAAAGAGTTGAGTTTGCTTGTGAGCTGTAACATACTTGTCTTTCGGAATCTGGTGAAAAGTGTTGGATACTGGAGTTTTAAAGGACTAATATGACTTTGTAGAAAATTGGAATGTCATTAATTTGATGAAAATTGAAATTGATTTTAAAATCAAAATTTACATTTTGCTAAATAGATTTAGACTATTAATTTGTTCAAAATCGATTAAGAGTAAATGAAAAATTAATTGTTTAAAGTCGGTACAAAATAACATTGATGGTTAATTAATGTTATATAAGGAAATGCATGAGGAATAGTCCCACATCAGAGAATTTCGATAGGCTTCTCTTCCTTATTAATGTTGCTGTGTTAATAAAGTTAACACAAAAAACTCATGTGCTCTCTTCTCACGGGCAAGCAAATGCTTGCACCTGCGAACTCGTCACGCGCGCATGCAAGCAATGGTGCTTTGTCGATGTACTTTGCGATGGATCGCATGTGATGCGATTTGGAATGTTGATCGCGAAAAGTCACGATCTGACCGCTGGTGGTGATGCTTGATCTGAAGCGTCAGAACATCGAGTCTATACTCCTAGCGCATATCTTTTGTTTCTAACCTGTTAAAAATTTTAGACCTAATAAAAAAATTTGAAGACTTGAGCCTTTCTTCTGGATCTTTACCTCCGTCGGTGATAATGTTGAAAATAAATAAAAATAGTAAAATTATATTAAATCTAATCCATATACACACGTATATATTAGCATATTCATTAGTGGTTTGTCATTTGATATAAACATAAATGTTATTTTCTAGTCTCAACTTTCAAACGCACACAATAATAAAATAATCTTCCATATCCGCGAAGAATACACGCAATAATAACCATAAAAGTGTTAAAGAACTAAATGGAGATAAACTAACTAGTAGTTTTCTTGCATCATAATTAAGAACTTGCTATCATCTTTAATTTAATCTTAAGAATAAGATTAAACATATTCCTTCGAGATCAATATGAATTAATCATCTTGGTGCTAGCTATTCTTCTCTATCAGTTTAATTTAAAAAGGGGAACAAAACATAATCAAGCACTCCGAAATGACAGTGATTGAATCCATTTTTCATGGCGTACTCGTTCATTCATCCTTGCTATTATTTATGTCGCAATCTCTTTTGTTTGGTAGATTATTGAATTAATTGTCGAGCCTCTTGGTTGAGAAGCTTCATGAGTTTTATAATGTGAGGGTGGTGATTACGCTAGAAGAAAGGGGTTTCTAGAGAGGCCAATGGAGATCAAGTTGTTACTATTATTTAACAACTTTTATATCTCGTGGACCTTTGGAAGTCACCACATTTTATCATTGAACAAGATTGTAATTAAGAACAATTAAACCGATTCTCGGTAAAATGAGACAAAAGTTCATCGATATCGATCGATCGAGAAATAGGATAATCATGGTGGATTACTATAAGTTTTCTAAGATACATAAGAAGCTTTTCATTTTGGAGAAATAGGTTGGAACGAGTTAAGTTGGTTGGTCTAGAGAAAATTTTCATGTGTATAAGAATATTTAACAGTAAAATTATATAAAATAAAAGATCAAATGAAAAGAATAAAAATATATGAAAATAAAAATTAAATTAGAAGTTTATAATTAAAAAAGAAAAGGTAGGTATAAATTTAATTTTGTTTAGAAAATTAAAAAACTATAATAATTACATTATTATAATTTTAATTACCCGTAAATAAATTTAATTTTATTTAGGAAGTCAAAAAATTATAATATATTTATTATTTTATTTATAAATTAATATTTAAATTTATTATAGCCTCTAAATTACTATTTTTTATATAATTAGATAAGCGTATGAAACAGTTTGTAATTAAATTTAAAATTTTTTAAAAATAAATATAGTGAAATAATTATTAGAATTTAATTATGTTTTTAAAATGATTAATTTATTTCTAAAATTACAATTACGCACTTTATCCGCATCAATAAGTCACCGTCATTAATTTTAAACATTCGAATCCTTCTTCTTCAACTCTTCGTGGCATTATTATTAATTATTATTATTATTATTAATATATTTCGTTTCCTGTGACGTAACCAAATGCATCCATCATCATCATAAATGCCATTGATTACATTGCGCTCCACACCTCAACTTCCACACCTTCACAGCCTGCCTTTCCTCTTCCTCCTGCCTCTGGTTCGCCGCCGCCGCCTCCGAAGCTCCGCCGGATCTCCCAGCACTCGATGCCAAAGCCGCTGCCGCCGACGATGGTAAGCGAGAGCGTCCTGCGGACCATGGGCCGCGCGGTTGGGGCCGGCGTCTTGGGGCCGCTCTCCTCCGTCCGCACCAAGCCTCCATCCGGCGCCATGCGCGTGTCGTCCTCGTCGGGCGCGGCCTCGCCCACCTTCGCCTCCGCGGAGAACGGGTCGTCCTCGATCTGGAGCTCGCACTCCAGCTGCCTCGCCGACCTAGAGGACTGGGAGCGGGTCGCAGACGAGGCACCGTTCTGGGACGAGGAAGTGAAGGGGGACCGGCATGTGTTCGGGAGCGCGCCGTCGAGGGAGGAGGCCGAGGACGCCGTCTCAACCCTTCGCCAGTGAGCTTTCCCCAATCTTTGCTCTGCTGATTTTAATATAAAAGCAACTTCGATTTTTTTTAAAAGTAAATAAATAAGATTGACACTATGAAGTATTTCGAGAACTTCCTTGGCTTGCTTCTCCAAAATAATAATAAAGATAAAGATCTTGCATTCCATCTGCCATAGCTGGAGCATGGCTCGTGGATGGGAATCATTCTTAGAAGAAGAAGAAGAAGACAAATGGAATTTTAAATTTAGCGTATGAAATAAGCTTTTGAATAAAAATCATAACAATAAATCTAATTTTACATATATCATTCAATATAACAAATTATTATACCAAATCATATTTCAAATTAATCGAATCTGAAACATTTATTTATATGCATATAAAAGAAAGGATAACACGTTATTGTTACCAAATAGCATATCTAATTAATCAAACGTGTATGAGCTTTTCTTTCCTTGTAAAATAGAGCATTAAGTGAATCCAATCTGTGTCATGCTGGTTTTGGCATAAAAGCAACTTCTATATTTTGAATAAATAAAATTAATAGTATGAAAGATTTTGAGAACTTCCTTGGTTTAAAATTAATCATGTGTTAAATGTTTGACAATACAAGTGTTAACACTTATGGCACTGCCTTATATATTATTTACTTTAAAGGACTCAATGACACCATTGTCAAACACACATGGATCTTGATGTTTCGAATCTCATTTGCTGAACATGTTTTTTAGATATGGTCAAAAGTGTGACCGTCAAATTTGAGTGTCCAATCAAGTGCCAAGGAGATTGGTGAAGTATCCTATCTATCTATTTCTCGAGTAAATTGTGGCAGACCTAGAAATTGAAGTTGGAGGAGTGAATTTCTAATATCTTATAATTAATAGGCCCAAAGTATAAATTTCCTTAAAGCTTTTAGGACTAAACTTTAAAATTTATAAAATAGTAACAATTCTGTGTGTATAGCTTGGAATTCATAATTTTTGGTAGGAGAGCATTTTTTGTCTCCCTCGTTTTTAGGGATAAGAGGTTATTTTGACCATATCATCTTTTATTTGATTGAATTTGTCTAAATTAATTGAATGGGAATTACATAGGAGTCAATTGTATATGCAGTATGCATACTACTGATGCTGCCTACGTATTCAATATGGTGCTGCAATATAGAATACTACCACATGGATATCAAATTGAATCTTCAGTGCATACACTTATTCAACCACTTAGAAACAAATTTTTGATGACGTGGAAGTTATGTTTTTTCTCTGTTCTCTTGTAGGATGCTTGCCCCGGTTGTTTTTCCACATATTGTAAACTATGAACCAAAATTGGTGGATTATAATCATTCTGAAGCAATCGATAACAATATAGCTCAAATGAACATGATCTACAACTCATCATCTGAGTCCATTGATGAATTGTGCCACCCTGACTGGATTGAACCTGCAATGCAAGCTTATAGTTTGGACATCTCAAACTATAAAGAACGGCAGAACGCATTAGATGCACTTCAATTGTTCAATGCAAATGCAACTCTTCAGGTTTGTGCTTGACTTTTATTGCACGTAATCTTTTCTCATCATGTCTTTCACTATGTGACAAATTGTCAGAAGAGTTTATATTTTCTTGTTATAGATATAATTATTC
Source organism: Curcuma longa (assembly GCF_044706935.1). Lineage (NCBI taxonomy): Eukaryota > Viridiplantae > Streptophyta > Magnoliopsida > Zingiberales > Zingiberaceae > Curcuma > Curcuma longa. The sequence continues at coordinate 36,820 of NW_027430657.1, read as the reverse complement.
TATAGAAGATATTAGAAAGACAATCTCAGATGCTGGATACTGACATGTAGAACCAGTGGGGAGAAATTATTGGTTGATAATTTTTCATTCTTATCATCAGTACTGTAATCAGAATAAATTTTCAGGTTTAGTGAACTTGCTGACTTTTCTTCTATACATTAACCAATATGAATTGCATCTTAAAATTGAGTTACAAGATTTTTCAACTCCACCCTTTAGTGTAGAGGTAGACCATGGTGCACAATAAATTTCCTGTGATCATCAGAATTGTTCTCTTTAGGTTTTGTTGGCCATTTTTTATATTCTGTTTGATCTCTATGCTACTGTATATTATAGTTGATTTTTGGGAGTATGCTTTGGGTAGATTTACATACCCAAATAGGAATATCTAACCATTGATTTGCTCTTATTCTTCATTTGTCAATCTATTGGCCATTGAGATGATTCCTCCATAAGTAACTTTGTTATGTGAATCAATACATCAGTTGAATTTGATACTGCTTTTCTTTTCAAGTTACAGTTGCTTTCATCACAAGGCATACGTATGTAACAATTGCATAGAAAGAGCACAACTGTGGACATTGCTCCAAAGCATTTTTATTGCTACTAGTGCTAAATGAGTTGAGATATCAATATGTGTGGATCCTGCCAACATTGACCATTTGACTATCATGGTCTAATCAGCAATTCAGCATAATCTTGATGCATATTATGTAATGTAGATGCTCTTCTCCTTTTCTAGGTGTCATTATGCTTATTTGGGATAATCAATCCTCTATTCTCTTTTTGCCCATGCAGAGTATGGTTGTTTCAATTTCATCTGATAAAGCTGTTTGGGATGCCGTGATGAACAATAAAACAGTACAGGAACTGAAAAAAACTTTTCTTGAAGGTATATTTCAGAGACGTGATCCTAAATTAGCATTAGTCAATCAGTTTGAAGGCATCAATTTTGGAACTTGTTTATTCTTAATCTAAATCTATGAGGGAAATCTCTTCATCACAAAACATATTCATTCAATTTACATCATACTACTTGCCTCACAAATTTGATGTTCACGTTGAGATGTGTTATAGCTTAACTACAACTAGTTGTTCAACACAGTTTTAGATTCAATCTTCAAAATTATTTGTTCTATGTATGAGAACGTGACTATATGAGAATGTTGGTTTAATATGATTTGTACATTGTAAGTGTTGTCAATTGGATAGTTACTGTATCTATTTGTAAATCTACTAATTTTCGCAGTCTTATTTCCTTAGCTCACTGTGTTGATTATAACTTTGTACACTCTAGGCCCCTCTGAAACTGAAAGCAGTGAGACTGGGAGCTCAGAAGAGCATCTCGACACAAACACTGGACCACTCGGGTGGATGTTCCAAAATGCCAAGACTAAGCTAATGGAGTTCATCGACAAGATCACGAAGCTGGCAAAGCAGATGTTCCTGTTTCACAAGAATGAGACAGATGGGAACGATGCATTTGAGGATGCAGTGAGGTCCTCGCTGCTGGTCTCAGTCTTTGTGTTTGTGATCGTCATAATGAAACGCCTTCAGACAGCTTGATGAAAACTCGTCGACTTGACTTACTCCCTCCCTAAACATGTACATAAGGGGATTGTTGTAGGTATAAAAGGACATGAATAATGCTGTCAAACATGTCCGTTATTGTGCATATTTGTGTTCGTTGATTGTGCAGTGTTGCATTCGTGGTTGCTACCTATAATGAACAGTGATTTGCACTTGGAAATCCAGTGAATATGATAGCAACTATGTGTCTTTAATCCAAAATATAATTGATTTGTCACACAGTTAAATTTCCGTGCATGAATTATAATAATATATATTCATGTACGATGAGCTTTAATCTAGGATTTGTTATGTATATATATTGATTCGATTTGGTTTTATTTTTGTTCTTTTGCTGGATTAAATGTAGATCCAATTAATCACAAGGTACATAGCTGTTTCTTTATTGTTCTACGTCTGGATCGATCTTTACGGCTTGTTTGGGAGGAGGTAAGGGAAGGGGAAGGAAGGGTAAACAAGCGGAAGGGAATTTGTAACCTTGTTTGTAAAGAAGTGAGGGAAGGGGAGAGAAGGGGAAGGAAGGGTAAGCTTTCCCCTTGCATGACCATAAATAGACATAATTCCTTACACTCCGATTTGGGGTGTAAGGAAGGGGAAGGAAATGTGAAAACATATTTATTCCAATTTTACCCTTATATTAAAATATTAATTATTAAAATAACTTATCTATTAGATTTTTGCACCGTTGCTCCTCGTCACATAACGTAGTCGTCACTCGCACTCCTCGATGTTAACCTTCGTCGTAAATTTTTACATCAATAAATTTTTATAAAAATATATATAAAAAATAAATTTTTATAAAAATATATATAAAAATATTGATTTATCTTTTATCGTACCAAAATGTATAAATTCTGTATTTCACATATTTTTTATATATCTACTTATTATTTTTTAAATTTTTTATTTATTTAAGTTGTAAATATTAATTTTTTTTAATCTTATGAGCTATATATATATTTTTACATATAGATTTATTTTAAAAAATAAAGATATTTTTATAATTTTATATATTTAGTTTATAATTTCGATTGACGAACTCATTGAACGAATAGTTATAAGGCATTAGATAAAATAAAATACCTAACGAACAATTATTTCTAAATTATTATAGATCTATTTTAACAAGTAAGGATATTTTTGTAATTTTATATATTTAATCTTCATTTCCTTCCCCTTCCTCCCAAACAAGATAGCACATGTTACGTTAATGAACATTCCCTTCCTCCCAAACAAGAAAAATATAAATACCTCCCTTCCCCTTCCTTTCCCTCCCTTCCCCTTCCTTCCCCTTCCGTTAATGAACCTTCCCTCACCCCATCCAAACAGAGTGTTAATTCACGCCCAAAAGTAAAACAATTATTATCTTTTGAAGTAAAGTGCAGTACATGAAAATAATGACATGAAATTTATCATAAAAAACGTGGCAAGTCACATGTGTCATGCCACGTGGCTTTTTCAGCCGAACAAAATATCCTTTTAGTGATCCCGGCGGCGAAGTTGTAGCGGCGGCGATTTCGATCAACAACGATGTCTTACTACAGAGAAGGAAAAAACTTTCTAATTTTGTTCAGCTGAAAAAGCCATGTGGCATACCATATTTTTCATGTTAAATTTCATGCCATTATTTACATGTAATATATATTTATCCTATTTTTTATGAAGACGTACGGACGTTCACAATGCCCGCAGGACTCCATGCTTCTCAATTTCTCACAATATCGGCGGCGATCGGAGGCAAAGCTCCGCTGGATCAGGCGCCGTCAATGGGCGTTGAGGAGGAGGGGGATCAATAAGAAGGATGATGAGCATCAGCGACGCCTTCTTCGACGACGACGACGACGACGAGGAGGAGGAGGAGGAGCTGTTGAAGGAGTAAATCTAGCAGAGGATGAAGACCATTTGATTGAAGCACAAAAAAATTTTCTAAAGAGCAGGAAGCAAAGGATAAAAAAAGTTCTTTTTCAAATTTATCAAACGCTTGAAGTTCCAGTTTATGAAGGAATATCAAAAGTAACAAATACTTAGAGAGCATAAGAGATTCTACAAACAACTTATTCCAACCAAGATCAAGTAAAAAATGTTCGCTTACAATTTCTATGAACAGAATTTGAGAAGTTAAAGATGAGAGACAATGAAAAAGTCTTAGAATACTTCACATGAAACCAATTTTATTATAAATCAAATAACATCAAATGGAGAAATCATGAAGATCCAAAAGGTGGTGGAGAAAATTTTGTGAAGCTTACCAAGCAAATTTGATCATGTGGTAGTCTCTGTAGAAGAATCACAAGATCTTTCATTAATGTCTATAGAAAGCTTACAAGGAAGATTGGAGGCTCATGAGATTAGATGAAGTTCTCTTATTTCTTCTCAAAATCAAACTTTGAAATCCCAAATTCACATCCATGGGAGGTCATGGCTCTTATCATGGATGTGGTAAAGGTCGGAATAAGGGAAGAGATGGAAGACATTCTTACTAATATTCACAAGTAAAAGGAAACAAAGAGTCTAAAAAGGAGGAGATATAATTTTCTTACAACTATCAAAGAGGAAGAGGACATGGTAATTACAAAGGTATGAAACCTTATATTGAATATCATTATTGTCATAAGCCAGGACATGAAATAAATGATTGCTGAAAAAAATATCCGGACAAAAAAGGTGAAGCTCGCTTAGTACATAAAAATAAAGTTTAAAATTCTAAAACTTTATTAATTGAAGCAGTGCACGTTGGCATATGACTGAAAATAAAAGTTTATTTTCAACTATTAGGAGAAATCGCTTTCAAGACAAAGTCCGAAAAAATTAAAAAGATGTCTGAGGCATTCTATGTTCCTAGTATACGAAGTAATTTCTTTAATGTTGGCCATCTTTTAAAAAAAGATTTTGATATTCACTTTGTTGGCAAATTTTGCACTATGAAAAAGAAAAATAAGGATGTTGCAAAGATTGGTTTTGGTTCAAATAATTTATTTCCTCTCAAATTTGATGTTATAAATGCTACCTTCTATCCTACATATTTGGACACCTGAATTTTTAGAGTTTGAAAGAATTATTAAGCAAAAATATTGTTCAAGGACTACTTAAAATTGATAGTATAAGTGAAGCATGTGAAGAATGCTAGCTTGAAAATTAACATCGAGAGTCATATTCATCTAAATCTAAGTGGAAATCTCATTCGTCATTGGAACTTATCCACACATATCTGAGTAGACTCATGCAAGTACCATCTCTTGGAGGTAACTCGTATTTTTTATTATTTATTGATAATTATACTAGAAAAACTTAGATATATTTTGTTAAAGAAAAATCAGAAGCTCTCTCTTGCTTTAAAGTTTTCAAAGCTTAAGTAGAAAAATTTTCTGACTGTCAAATAAAAATTTTGAGAAGTGATCGTGGAGATAAATTTTTATCTTCTTTATTTGAAGAATTTTGTCAAAACCATGACATTAGACATGAATTGTCAACTTGTTATTCACCACAATAAAATGGTGTCACAGAATAAAAAAAATAGGATAATCATAGATATGGTCAGACGTATGTTGAAGAATAATACTATGTCAGTTGAATTTTGAGTTGAAGCATCATCATGTGTCGTCTATCTAATCAACAAATCACTTATAAAAAAGTTACAGAATTCTACTCTAAATGAGGTCCGGAAAGAAACTAAATGTTAATCATTTAAAAACTTTTGATTGCCTTGCATATGCCCATATTCCTAATTCTTTAAGAACTAAACCTAATGATAAGTTTGAAAAGTGTGTCTTCATTGGTTATAGCGAAAGGAGTAAAATTTACAAACTTTATAATCCAAACAAAAAGGAGTGTGATTAGTAGGGATGCCCATTTTGATGAAAAGATTTCTTATATTTTTTTTTTCAAAATTGACATGTTTATGGCAATTTTTTGTTTTTTTGACTTTGATGAGGACTCTCTTTTTTTGCAACTTGATAATCTTGAAACTAGTAGATCTCCACAAAATTAATCATCATCATCGCAAAGAAAAATAAGGAGTCTAAGAGACATTTATAAGAGGTAAATATGATAGAGCAAGTCTTTTTTGTATTCTTTGCAGGAAAAGATCCAATCACATATGAAGAACCATCAAAAGATAAAAAAAAAAGAGTCCATGCTATGAATGAAGAAATAAACTCTATCGAAAAGAATGGTACATGAGAAATTATTACTTTGCCATCATACAAAACTCCAATTAGAGTGAAATAGATTTTCAAGACTAAAACCAAAAATCAATACAAATGACTCCATCAATAAATATAACGCAAAATTGATTATAAAAGATACAAGCAGAAAGAAAGTGAAGATTTTAATGAGATATTTACTCTTGTGTTTAGACTTGATAGAATTTGATTAATTATTGCTCGATTGAAAATTATTTTAAATGAACTTCAAATTAGCCTTTTAAAATGATTTTCTTTCAGAAGAAATTTATATCCAATAATCACAGGATTTTGTAAAGATAGATGATAAAAATAAAGTATATAAGTTCAGAAAAGCTCTCTATGGGTTAAAATAATCACCTCATGCATGACATGATCAAATTAATGATTATTTTATTAAATATAATTTTCAAAGATGTCCTTTTGAGGATACACTTTATATCAAACAAAATTTTGAATGTGTTTTTATGCTTGTGAGTTTTTATGTTAATGACCTTATTTTCACAAGAAATAATCTGGAGATATTGACAGAGTTTAAAAACTCTATGATGAGTGAGTTTGAAATGACAGATTTAGATGAGTTACATCAATTTTAGATATTAATGTTCAACAATCAAGAGAAGAATTTTCATTTCATAAGAATATCATGCAACTCAAATTCTTAAAAGGTTCAAGATGAAACATGTAAATCCAATCTCAACTCCTTGCATCATAGGTTTGAAACTTGAGCATACTATCTGATGGATCTAGAGAAAAAGAGGAGGGATATTTCAAAAATACACAGTGCGATTTAAATATTCGAAAGCTTAGGTAAGGGAAATAATGAAATTTACTCACACGGTTCAGTAAATTATCGAAAAATATTTGATTTGTATTTAAAATTATCAAATTTAAGCCTAGCCTATCTCAAATATGTTCAATAATTTTTTAAAACTGAATTTGAACACATAATATTTTTATTCGATTATTCACGAGTCACTCGCAAATCAAACTCTAATTATTTTTACATAATTTTAATTTAAATATACTCAAATTAAGATCTGAATCACTCGAATCAAACTCAAATTTAAACCATTTTAAATTATAATTTGATTCTACTTGAATCAAGATTTGAACAATACAAACTGAACTCAAGCTCAAATTTTATTTCGAACCAAGTTCGAATCAAAATTATTTATATTTTTAAATTTCAAACCGAATTCGAAATATATTTTTCAAACTCGAATTCAAATATCAATATTTTCATAACTCATTCGTTAGCACCTCTAAATTCAATATTTATCATGGGTTCTTGAATAACAGCGAATTCTCCGTAACAACAAAGTTCAACTCATCTTAATAGTACCATTATGCACATGAACGCCCAACCTATGATTTTAAAGTTAATTGATTGAATGTCTTGCTGTTGCATCATGAAATGAAATGACCTTCTTCTTCTTTTTTTTTTGCAGAAAAAAAAAGGTCATTTCATTTCATTTCATGATGCAACAGTAAGACATTCAATCAATTAACTAAGCAATCACAATTTAAATCCCAACTACAACAACCTATTATAAAATATGTTCATCCAGTGGAATGAAAAAAAAAACTGAAAGAGAAAGAGACCGCCCGTCTTCAAATATAATTGAACCCAAGCACGTATATCTGAATTATATATATTTATATATATATATAAGTCATTTAAATTTAATTCAAGTGCCCCTAGATAAGCAACTGTTAGTCCACAACCATCGAACACAAAGTCTATCGCAGCAAAAGGTAGCCGCATGACAAAAGCGAGTTCAGTGAAGTCCCCACAGAAACAAAGAATGCTGCGAATACTCAGCATTTTGATTTAATAGCTTAGCTTTGATCCGACCAGGAGATGATCTACTTGAGACGAGTGTATGATTATGAAATTGAAAGGTTAAAACATCAACTATATACAAATAACGCCATTAACTGGCAACATTTTCTTACACTTGTTTCACATATGATGACTCGACCGCATTCGTGTGTTAAAATATGATAAATAGTTTGCTCACTTCTTCGCTTTAATTCGACCCCAGCTGCACTTTTGTAGAAGGTGATCATGATACATAAAACACTGCACGGCTTCATATTGTTCCACTCCATGCTGTCATCAACCAGACCACTGCATCGAGAAACAGAGAAGCATAATGCAATAAGAATCTTATCGAAAATGAATTAGTAAAATGACACCAGATCGCATCCACTACCTAGAAGGTTACCTTTGCGATCAATGACTGCAGCTGCCGAGATCAAAGTCCATAGTGTAGTCGTATTCAATAGTAGGAACCACAGAAGCAATGAACTTCAGGAACAAGAAGAGATACCTATCAAATACAAGAGAACATTAGAAGAAACGTGGATGTTGAAGAATGAAGATTATTAAGTTCAGATTTCCAAAGCTTTTTAATTGGGTTATTATGCTGGGAAATTACTTATCAACTTCTGGTTCAACTCCACGTGATATTAGAACATCAATGATCTTTTTCATAACAGCACCATGCCGACATGGATGTACGGATGCATGCTTTCCTGGCATGTGAGGATGGTCTTCAATTGTCACCTGTCAGTTTCCAGATAACCAATATAAGAAAGTCAAACAATTAAGTTCTCGAATCAAGAATAAATTACAAAAATAAAAGACAAGAACACCAGTAGCAATGGGAAAGGGATGTTCAGTAAGAAATAGGGTAATTAACTAAAAAGATGTAATGTCAGACATTTGTTCTGAGAACAATGAAAAACAACACAATAGGGTTGCAATTTGCAAATATAGAACTTTCTACATGCATGCAAACTACAATGTACAATGTGCTGAAACTAAAAGTACACTTAGTTCTTTCAAATGATCCATCAATGCACAAATTCACAAAAGTATCAAGATGTCCACATCTACCATACTGAACATGATAAAGGGTAAGCAATGACATTAACTATAGCCTAACAAATATGACCAATGTTGCTCTGTGAAACCATTTGGAAAACCTTCCAGTGGATCCTTTGTCAAATGAAAGCTATACCACTTATCAACCAAAATTTTTTTCCTGCCATAGATAAGTTGAACCCTGAATCTCTGCTCTCATACCATATAAAGTTAGATAACACTTATTCTAAAAAAGTTTGAAATCAATTTATATTTTATATAATAGACCATTGCAATTCTTGATGTAGGACTATGGGGCATGGCCATCCTAGCTTCAACTAATAAATTTGAATGGCTAACCACTCTTCCAAAAGTTTGAGACGTTACAAAAGAGACGAATTTATATTTTAAATGGAACTATTGGGTAAAGAGCATCCTAAGTTTAATACACCGTCTCATGTCCATTGGGCCTAACTATTTTATTTTATTTCTCTGGCACTGATAGGATCTGAACCTAAACCTCTTGCACTTATAGCATGTTAAAGTCTAACACAAAATGTCAAGGCACATAAGGTGAGAATTTTTTATATTAAATATTTTGAGAATCCTCAATTGAAGATAAGACTCCTCTCATGTAAGGGTGGAATTCAGCAACTCCTCCCACATCCTACTCCTTTTTAGCAAGACATATACATAATCAACAAACTTCATTGAATTACAAGAGTTTTAAATTTAGTTATTTCATACGTTATTTATTCATAGAGAAGATATTAGATAAAATGAAAAATAAATAAATAAGTATGACATTACTGTTTTTCGTGCATGATCCTGGCTAACATCTTCAAATACTAGTTCTGGCTGTAAAGGGCCCCTCTGCTGCAATTTGCTATCAGAGCATAGTTAATACATGTTATAAAAGATTAACAGGTAAATTTAAAGGCTAAGAGTCTACTTTAGAGTGAAATTATGGTTATAATCACCACCAAGACAGAAAAACTCGTCAAAAATAATCTATAATACCAGAATAAACATACAAGAAAATACAAAAACTACAAAAAATTATTGCAGTGATAACCATCACAAAGCTATAACAATTATTTCTTAGATTTTAATAGAATTAGTTAAATTGATCAATTTTGCACCTTACCTAATTACGTAATTAAACTAAACTGTATGATATCTGTGAAACAGATAAGTTCCAAAGACAACCATTAATTTCCAAAATTGAATATTTGAAATTATAGAATTTCATCAATCAAGAATAAATAAATAAAAAGTTAATAATATGGATCTTCAGAAAGTACCATGTGAATTTGCCACAGATAATGATATAAGTCACACATTATACGTCAAATTGTGATGATAGTAGAATGCTAATACCACTAAGTCAGTAAGAAATCATAAAAATTAACACTCAAATCCATCAATATATAACTAAATGCCAAAACCAAATCAAAACAACTGCTATACTACTATGCCTTTTTCAATTACATGGAGAAAAACAATTGTAATAAAGCAACCTCATCATATCCTGTTAGCCACACACGAGGAGTTTGGTAATATTTGTCATACCTGGAAAAACAAAGAAATGTATAAGCTCAATAATCAATCTCCACTAGGAAAGAGAACTTCACTAAGAGAACAGACAAACAATAGGTTTTCAAGATTTTGTCCAATAAAAATACTAGAAACCAATATTAAAAATTTTGTTGTATTTGTTGTATGAGAATATATCTCAAATAATCTCCTGCTTTTATAGGACCATGTTATATCAAATATGTCATATACAAAATTCTATTCAAACATGATACCTTCATTGATCGCATGTAAATTTTTATAAGATCCACATCTGTGTTGAGTACATACACACATAGTCCTCAATTGTCATGTTATCATTTCACAAACTTTTAACATAAAACATGCTAGTGAATCTTAGATTTCAATCCTCAAACTAAAATATGGAAATTAGGAAACTGCAATCAACATGTAGAGCTGAATGGTGCATCTGTGAGTTATAATTGTTTATTAGACGTACTTGCTAAACATTGAAAAAGGTTATAACTTATAGCAATTGAAAGTGGCATGCAATAGTAAAAAATCAAACAAAAATCAGTTGTTTAAGGAAGAAACAACAATCATTATCCATCATATAACTTACGTGATGCTGATATCATATGTTCGGGTCCGAAGAATATTGTCATCCTCTGGTTCAGTTGCAACCAAATAAGTTGACTGGAGGCTGGCCTGCATTTAATTGAACCACACAATAACATCCAGATATATATATCATAAAAGTAGAGAGAAATTTTTTGGAATATATTATTCTTAAAAAGCAGTCAAACCAACTGCAAGTACACAACAGAAAACTTTAAAGAACCTTATTTTGCTCCATGTGTGCATCCAAAAGCACCAATTTTAATATTTATTTTAAACTAACAGTTAGCATGGTGTTGTTCATTGGTAAATGCTAGGGCTAGGATCTAGCTACTTGGTGATCAAGCTAGACTAAATATGATCTAAATCTGCATATTCAGCCTGTCAAGAAATAGATGAATAGCAATTTATTGACAACTTAACAAATAATGAGCTAATGTAAGAAAGTATCAAAGTGTCATAGCCGAATGTATCTTTTCCTGCATAGAACCAACATTAATCCAATATAAAGCCCCCAAAATGGATAAGTTTATTCTGTCACTGGTGAGAAAAAATATATATTCACTCACAGAATTATTAATTTTACACCCAGAACAAACCTTCCTAGACATAACTAATTTGGCAGAGAGCTTGAATAAGTGCAGCACTGACAATGAGAAAAGTAAGTTCCCAGTCATTATGCACTCAAACAACTGAGGCCACCAACATCAGGGACATAGCAACATCTTGATACTTGACCAGCTCTTGTCTGATTTAGCAACTACCAGACTAGATATAACCAGAATAGTTGGCAAAATCATCTAGTACCAATATGGATTGTCTGAATTGACTTAGTATTGGCAAGGATCTGATATTTTTCGAGAATCAGCATACTATAAAAATTAAAAAGAAGATTAGAAAAAACAAGAGATTCAAGGAAATTAGTTAGAAATAAGTTGAATTGTAATAGAAAATTACTAGAATCCATTAAATTATGATAAAATTGATATTAAAAATGGAATAAATTTAGTTCATCTTCGTCAAATTGAGATGAATTTAAGAGACTTGACCAATTTAGCCTTCCCTTTGATTCCAACTTGATTCTTAGAGAGTTGCATGGAAAGAAGAGTCTTTCATTACCCTCTTATATTCTTTATCCTTATCGCATTTCAGCATTCACCATGAGATCAAAGGATGAATCACTCAACCTTGTCATCACTCATTAGACTCAATGCTTCAATTAATTTTCTCTCCCTCCCTCACTATTGATTGAGTGAGGTTATTGTAGACTGAAGGAGAATACAATAATCTATCTTAATCAATAAGGATCCTACATTTCATCTTTTTCAACTATAACTAATTTTAATATAGTTAGGAACCTGCCAACTACATATAATATTGAATACTAAATAATAACACATCAAAATACAAATTAGTAATTTAGTTTTATTGAGGAATATATACTAAAAATATGATTTTAACCTATTTTTATTATTTATTATTTTATACTGATAAGTAAGATTATTTAACTATTGCATTATCAATGAAAAAATATGTAGAAATACATCTTTTATAACCTATTCTTTGTGATATAAATATTTTTATTATATCTTTTTCAATTTTTTTTTTTTCACCAATTTTAATTTCAATCTCCTACCGATTTCAACTTCTATAGTCACAACCAATCCAATCCTTGGATTGTAATTCCACTTTATATCATTACCATAAAGAAATCTTAATCTGAATGTGCGTGTATATTTTAGAATTATATACTTCACTACCTGCGGTCTAACAAAGCCAACCATCCTAAAATAGTAAAACGAGCCTATAAACTGCTTATAATACGTAGGATGTTATTACCTAAGAATATTGGTAACCTAAGGCTTGTAAAACAAAATTGTAACAGGATTGTACCAATAACAAGAGTTATCAAAGGAATGCCATTTTTTCAGAACTAAAACACAAAAAATTAGCACTTGCCGGATCTGCCTCTATAAAATTTTCTGAATCATCGTAATCAGCCATATCAGGTATGTCATCCTCCTCTTCGCCACCAAAATAAGAGGGAATAGATTTGATTGTCCCGTCTTTTCTGATGTCTAGAGAAGGTAAAACTTCTTCCATGGAAGGTAAAACTTCCTCATCAGCACTCTTGGTCCCTAAAAGTTTCAAAAGAATGAGTTATAGAAGAGACATGCACTAAATGATGTCTAACTCGGAAGAATCAAAATTCACTAACCTTTTGGCATCCCATGAGTTGCCAACCAACCATCATTATCATCGTCGTCGTCATCACCAAGAAGAAACTCTCCCCCAGCAGCGTCATATTCTTCTTCCACCGAACTAGCCCTCCTTAGACAAGGCACTGCAAAAGCGAACGATGGAAGGAGAAGATAAAACATGAGGTGTCTAGTTAGCATTGCATCTGAAGATAGCAAATTTTCATCTTTACTATGCAACAACACGAGCTCATGATCGGAGCGCAAAGAAGGATCTTTTACAAATTTAGAATAAACAAAAAAGGGGAAAATAATACTTCCATGAGACAGCTGACGATAGACTGGTCATACCGTTTCTCGTTATGAGATACTGCTTGTTAGCAGGCAGGTACGACTTCCTTTTGCTCGGCTCGCCCGCCTCCCTACGCGAAATCATGAAAGAAAAACCGCAATTCAGATTAGGTGGAAGGGAGAAAACAAGAAAGTAGACACGCAGAGAAGGAGCGGCATAACTAACCAAGACCAAGTAGGGCATTTAGCTACGAGATTGTCGCCGGCGACAACGAACTCGGAGACGCTGAGGACGCCCTTCTCTTTGAAGGCGGAGACAGTACGGGGCCCCGTGATCCGTTCCACCGTCCCCTTGAACGCCTCGTGTAGCTTTTGCGACAGCACCATCTTCCCTCCCCGGCTACCTTCTCGAGGAGAATCGAACGTAATCAATGGCAAAGAGACAGCAAAGAAAATATACACAGACATACAGGGGCAGAGACGAACCAAACTATGATTCCAAAGACAATCGGCCGAATGGTGCCGAGGTACGACGGCGATCGAGCGATTTATCGGTGGCCGGAATGATCGATCGCCCGGCCGCAGGCGATCAAATTCAACACCTTGGGATTCAAGGCGATTTTGGCGTGTAAATGGAAGAGGCGCAGCCCTAAATTTAATAAATAAGACAGATTTCCGATCAGACTCGGTAAATTTTGATTTTGTGAAAAGAACAAATCGTGTGTGTTTTCCCATGAAAATATTATATAGCTTAATTTAATTAAGCTAATAATATTATGAGAATTATTTTTCTGAACCAAACAAATTATTTGCAAGAAAAATTAATTTTTTCTAAATAATTAAATAAATGAACATTAATAATTTAATTAAAATAATATTTTTTGTAAAAAATTATGCGTGTGATTGATGATTTTTTAATTTTATTTATAATCTAGTTTAAAATAGTATATCGATCTTATGATCATCTATAAGGAAATAAATCGAAAAATTACAATTGATTATGATAGAGTAGGGTATTGTATGACTTCATTGAAATTCACTGCTTCGTTATAACTAACTCTTCTATAAAAGGTGGAATCCGCCACCTTAACGACTCCACACGGTTAGTCTCATGATCATATGTGAGGAGGTAAATCGAAAAATTACAGTTGATCATAACACAGAAAGGTATTGTTTGGCTTCATGAGGATTCGAACCTTTGCCCCTTTCTACATGCCTTAACCAACTCAACTATGTCTCAGGGACTTCGTTGTAACTGACTCAATTATGTCTCGAGAGCAATTGATATTGAATTTTGATGATGGAGGCTTATTTTGATTTATCACAGTCAACGCATTATGACCTTTTGCGGCACAAAGGAAGGGTGATTTATGTAGTTCCCATAAAAAATTGGAGTTGGTTTATCATCGTGGATACGCCAGATAGAACGTTTCAGATACATTTTGGTCCATTGATCAGTGCACTCCGTGACATAGGCTCAGAGTGGATCGAGTGCCGGAACTAGGGATTATGGCTCCCAGATTCATTTTTCTTTCGTTCTGTTTCCTGTCAATCTCAACTGTAAAAATTCAATCTTGTGATAGGGTTTTTTTTTTGTTTGGATGATCAAAATGCCTTTACTTGGCCATAAAAGCTTTGCCTTTTCGTCTATTGGATGACCAGGTATTGGAGATTTCTGGAGTTCACGGATCCGGAATCTATCCGGTAGTGGTAAGCACATGGCCGTTTCGAGAGGCGGTGCGAGCTGCCTGGAGATCCGTCAATGACTATGGTTCCTCGGCTGTCGCGGCCGTGGTGGAAGGCTGCTCCGCCTGCGAGGAGCTGGGCTGCGATGGCACAGGTAAGAGTGATTGGAATTATCGACTTAGCTAATAGTATATATGAACCTATCAAGTATGAAGTATTATTTAGATCATATATCCTTCATATCTTTAGGTCATATATCCTTCATACCCAAAGATCTTTTGAGGTCGTGAAGTGAAGAGGGAAAAATAAAATGCAAATGAATTGTTGCCTTCCCCTCCCTTCTCCTCCAAACCGCTCCATGCAAGTGCAACAATTTATAGGCGCAGTACCACATTTCTAGTGAAGCATAATCTAAAGATGGAATGCAACTCTATCTTCATAACAAACTTTTATCATAAAAGAATCGTTTTTACTCCATGATGAACTTGCCGAAATTCTTACCATTCAAACAGTGGTGCTGGTTGACATTGAGAACATCTTAAATACAGTGACTAAAGTGGACAGGACATATGCCTATTGAAATTTGTGGAATAATGCCTTCCTAATATTTCTGATTCTGAGCAATTTTGACAATCTTTCTTGTGATCTATGATAGTTGGACAACTTGATTTTTTTTCTTCTGAATTTATGCTTGTGGCAATTTAGACATCATTGTATGCAACTAAATGCTCCATTTTAATGCTCAAGTTGTGACTCACTGAATCAGATAACAATATTTGTTTCAACTTTCAACTAAAGTAACAAGTGTGATACAATATCTAAGATTTTTCACTTTAATGTTTATTAGAATAATCTTTCAATTCTAAAGATATATATGTAAATGCTCAAACCAATGAAACTCTCATTATTGCTTAGGCAAGTAAATGATGGAGATGAACACAACTCAATGCAATGCAAACAAGAGGATTTGCAAAGGTTCTTCAATTGTGTCAATCCTTTAAGGCTTGATGCCTAGGATTTCACACAAGTTGCTTCAGTAATCTTCTAATTTACATCTTGTCAGAATATGACACTCAAATTTGCTCTACAAGATTCTTGTTCTCTCTAGTATTACCTTCCTACAATGCATCTCACCTGTTTCATGTAACAATTCAGTAGCTAATGCCCACACATGAACGTTTGTATTTCACAAATGACTAATATTTTACCTCACTCAAGTCTCTTTGGTGAAGATACACCCTTTGAGCTTATCACTCGAGCTTTTGAATGTGACACTAATTTACAATCTACTAAGGTTGTAGAGTAATTTATTCTCTTTTTGTATCTCTATCTCTTAGAGCATCATCCTATTTTGATTATGAGTCCTCTTATCTCACTAGGTAGGTAATTCACCTTTCTCAAATCCCTAGTCTTTCAGGGTTTTCCAAAATAACAAGGATAGTAGTTAGTTCTTGCTAGAATCTCTGCTTACTGAGAATGAGTGTTTAATTGTGCAAGATGTAGAGTCCTAAATGAATAGGATGTTTGTGAACAAGCTTAATATTCAACTCAATAAGAGCTTGTTTATGTATGTTTGATTTTTAAAAACAAACCAAGCAAATAAGCTTGAACACTGGTGACCTCGGTTCAATTACATTTGTTATAAAACTCATGAACAATTCATAAGTTAACTTTGTCCATAAATTTTTCTAAGGTCCGAGTTAGATCTTATTTCTTTAGTTTTAATTCAAATACGTCAAAAATATAATTCATGTCTTAAATTTTCTATAATTTTAAAATTTTGATATATATTAACAGTGAGAAAATAATAAGTTTATTATTCTAACTAAATTTTAGATGCAACCATGTCTCTTGTTGTTTTCGATAACAAGCTCGAGCTCGAGCTTGACTCAAGGTGAACTCAACCTTGATAAGAATTTTAATAAAAAAAGCTTAAACAAGTTCTATAAGACAAATGAACAAGCTTCATGTCAGCTCGTTTACCATCCCAGCAATAAGCAACAATTCATCTTGAGAAATGCACACTTCTCTTGAGTTCCTCGTGAGTTGTTAAATTATTTATCTAAGCAATTCAGAGGGTCCTCTAGTTCTACAGGTCTTAATTAAACTCTTACATTCTTCATGTCACAAAGGTACTAAATTTGTCTAAATACAAGAACCCTAATATTGATGTGAGCTTCTATGGAAGCTCTAATGGTTCAAAATGATTTAAATAATTAATAAAAAAAAGCCTGATAAAGCTTAGCTTTTTGTTCTTCATCAATTCCAAAAGTTAAAATAACAATCGGAAGAGGTATTACAAAAACAAAAAAAAACTAAATAAAGCAGAAAGTACCTCAAGGTAGATGCCTTATAAAATTTTCCAATACTCATCCATGTCATCTCATATCTTTAATGACTTTTGGGAATGCCCCTTACACCTCATAGTATGCTGGTGTGTCGGAAAGGAAGAATCGAACACTTGGTTTTAGCAAAAAGGAAGAATTTGCATTAAGTTAAGACTTTTTGTACTCTACTTCTACATAAGCACATTTCTTTTTCTTATGGGGGTGCTGTACTTCTTTGTATGCTGTCTTATAAATCACATGGTATCCTATCCTCTTAATGGTTAGGTTCTTTTCACATTTCTCTTTCCACAAGACACTCTATCTTATCTTCCTTTATGAGTATCAACTGTACATTCTTTTTCCATTTAATAGCACTTGGAGGAGACATTATTCTCATGGCCTATCAAGTGTGTTTTTCTTTGATTTGCTGTTGCTACTCTCTTAAGTCATATTGAACATTTATCTCTGGTGATGTAATTTTGTTTGAGTCCACTCTATTCTCGGCTCTTCATTCTTTGCATATGAGTTCATGCAGGTGGTGCTCCACATTCCTCCGCTATTGTCACCTCCTGTACCTTTGCCATTTCAATCCACATTCCCAACACAAATCCTCTCTGCAGGTTAATAGCTGAAGACCAGGGCATTAGTTTGCTCCAACACTTTCATTATAGCTTTCCAACCCCCCTCCAGTCTCTATTGCCATCTCAGATCTTGCTTCTGATTTGGACCCTATTCTTTTCACAAAGGTACTAGAAAGAGTTCTACTTTATACCTTTTAATTTTTTTTTTCTATACGTCACTATCACACAAATATCTCGCTTTTCTGTCTTTTTAGCTTTACAACCAAGGCTGTTAAATCAAGATTTGTATTGTGAATTGTTTTGGATAAGAATCCATACAATAAAAAAATTCATGTGATTGTTAAGTTGCAAAGCAAATATATTTCTCAGTCATCTGATGTTTGTTTTATGTGTCTGTAGCAATTGCATCACTCTCTCATCACAGATTCCCAGATTATTTAGTTCACTTTCATTATTTAAGTCAAGTTGAATTTGAACAGTTGGGCCCGGTGGCAGTCCAGATGAGAATGGAGAAACTACATTAGATGCTCTTGTTATGGATGGGGTAACTATGGACCATTTATATCTCATGTCTTGTTTTATTGCATTAAGCTGTATAGAAGGTTATGGTTCCTCCTTTCTTGAAGGATACTGTTAGACCACTATGGAGGTTGGAGCTGTGGCTGCTATGAGATTCGTGAAGGATGGCATAAAAGCTGCGAAGTTGGTCATGGATTTTACAGAACACACATTGCTGGTTGGAGAGAAAGCCTCCATCTTTGCAATTTCCATGGGCCTTTCTGGTCCAACTAATCTTAGTTCTGCCGAATCAACTGAGAAATGGGTTAAGTGGAAGAAGAACGATTGCCAACCTAACTTCAGGAAAAATGTCATTCCTACAAAAGGCTGTGGACCTTATCATCTTCATGACAATGTACTTTCTGTTCGTGAGAGCTCTTGCAAAGTTTCTGAAGTGAATGATGGCAAGAGAAATTGGTTTGGAGATGGGAATGATTTACATTCCTTTGAAAGGAAACTCAAATTTGTTAATCATCACAATCATGACACAATCTCAATGGCTGTAATTGATAAAGTAAGTCTCTATAGCTTGTTTGCTTAGACTTCCCCTATGTAAACTGACTGGTCCTTTTCTTTTGAGATGGGACATATTGCGGTCGGGACATCAACAAATGGAGCTACTTTCAAGGTTCCAGGCAGGCAAGCCTTAGGGTTTAAAACAATTTTAGCTGTTAATTTGAAATAACGGCTTATAGCATATCATCATTTCTATCTATTATCTCATGTATGAGCATCGAGGGCACATCTTTTCACTCCTTTCACTGACAAGTTCATTTGAAAATTTAGTACACATTTTGTCAATTTACATTGATGTTTTGTTACATATGACATGTAAAGGTTATAATTTTTGCTTCATCTTGATGACTTTTTACTTCATTTGTTCTATGCATGTAGATTTAGAGTGAAGGATAGACATGAATGTAGATGTAATGTTTCAATAACTTGGTCACGAATCCTAGTTGTAATGATAAACAAATAAAATGTTTCTAAAATTGATATTTGAGTGTGTTAGTAAGATTGGTTTTATTCAAATTTACTCAAAAGTATTTAAATGAAGTAAATTAACCAAAGTCATGCAATATGAGGTAAATTCATCAGAACGATTATGTAGTTAACTAACATGAATATGCCAGAATTCAGCTTAGCAAAAAGGAAAATGTAGATTCAGATTGATTAGTTTAAGTGGGAATATATTGCAGAGTGCTTTGATCTTAATTATCACCTTGACCAACGTAATTACCATACCTAAACACTAATTCCATTCTCTTTCAGCATTTTAAGATCACGTAGGATGGATAACAAAAGTATAGATAGTTCACTATTTGAGATTTGCACATAGTGCTAAATTTTTAGATGACCAGTTGAGCTAACAGCGCTGGATGAATGGTTGATGAGACTAGTTAATGGGTTTTTTCAAAATTAGGCATAAGAATAACTCAATTTCTTTTTAATCTCATTTCATTCTCCAATGCTATTTCTCTAATACAACTAGCCACCGACCTTTTTTAAATGCTCCTATGCGCTCTTGAATTTATCTTTCTATATTATTACATACTTTACAGAGAATATTGAGACCAACTGAGTCATCTTTTTCTCCAAGAGAATTCCTTTGTTCTCCAAGCCTTGAAGAGAGCCTTCGAAAGTGATATAATCACTATAACAGCTAGCCAAAAGGACTCTATTAAGTATTTTATATGTTTAAAACCTCTATTGGCTTTTGCTTTCTTGTTTCCTTGAAGCTTGGGGGAGACATGGTTGGGTGCTGTCTTCTATGAATTAGATGTCTGTTTGTGAATAGTTTTTCAGTGACAACCAAAAGTTGCAGATTGATGAGTTTTGAACATTTTCTTGCTGCATAGAGTTAACGCTACACTAGCCAAGAAACCTTGGGAGAATTTGAGAATCATCAAACTAACAAATTAGAAGACTAATAAAATTGACTTGTGCGAAAATCCTAGATAAGGTTTACTATGTATAAGAGTGGCCTATTTGCGGAGCCTCTGAATTTTCCATAATCTCAAATTACTGTTATGGCACTCACTTACTTTGGTTATATGAAATTCTAAATTGCTGATATATGACGCATTATAATTGTGCTTATTTTCTAGTTTTAACATCATCCACAAAACAGTCTAGTGAACTGAATTTTAACATGGCACTATACCATAAGCTGTGTATTCATTTAAGATCGTCTTGTTAGTTTATTTAGTCAAACATTCTTAGTAGATCATGACTTGATCTACTTGATTAGCACTTATTTACTAATATTTACCATCAAGTTGTTATAAGCTTAATTGAGAAAACGTTTACTTCTTGACATTATTTTAATAAACACACAATTCACTTCTTGTTTAGCCCGTATTGAGACCACTGGTTGTCAACACAGTATTCGACAATTCTTTGTATTCTAATTTCTCATGTTGAACTACTTGTTCCTTCGAAGAAAATAGTGTGTTATATTTACAATTGGTATTCTAACAAGGAATCTCAAGGAAGAAGAAGATTATTTAAGGTCAACCAGATTCAACAGTTGTCCTTGCTAACTAAGTGAGAGAAATTATATTGTCTTCAGAGTTAAATTATAGTATCCTACAGATCAAAATTTCATTTTGCAATTGGTCTCCTACCAAGCGAAACTCAAGGAAGAAGAATGTTAAAAGATCAACCAGATTTTACAGTAGTCCTTGCTACATCAGAAAGGTATATCTTGTCTTCAGAGCAAGTGTGAATCTTCTGCGTGTTAACAAGTGATTGTTGTCTCACTTGAATCAGGTCTAGATAAGCTTTCTTGATTCATATATCCTTGAATGGCAAATTTCTTGTGTTCATTTCTGGAATGTATGAGCAAACTATACTTTTGTTGATTTTGTTTGTGATTCAGCTCAAGCTACTTTATCAGTTTGTAGTTACTTGTATACTAATGCTAAATTTGGTACTTAGTTTAGTGATGTCATATATTCAGGGTGGGTGATGGACCAATTGCTGGATCCTCTGCATATGCTGATTCTGAAGTTGGTGCCTGTGGTGCAACGGGAGATGGGGATATTATGATGCGTTTTCTTCCTTGGTAATGTTCCACGTGTTCTTCTTTTTCTATGTTGACTTATTGGTGCTCCCGCAAACAAGTCCTTTTTCGAGTTCTGGAGTGACATTTTATTGTATAAACACTAATCTGGCATACTCGCATGACCGTTCCATATTGTTCACTGTGTTTTGGCTCCTGTTTTTTCCTTCTCTTTTGTTAAAATGTCGTTCCTGTTGCATATGGATCACTGTCTTTTGGTGCCTTTTTTTCCCTTCTCTTCTTTTGTTAAAATCTTACTATGGTCCCAGGAGTTTGATCCGTTTATGCTAGTTCATGCTTCTTAATCTCTCTGCTACTAGTCTGCTTGTGTTCAAAATCTACATAGGACAGGGATGCTGGCTCCTAGGTACATGGATAGCAAGTGATACTAGGTTATTAAAATGTCACAATTCAAACTTTTGGGTAAAATAACCGCGTACGGATCACAAAATATAGTTTGATGGACTGCAAATAAATAGGTTGCTTCTATCTTATGTTGGTTGATCTGCCTAACACATTTAAATGTATATATCTAGCCTTTCATTGTTTCTTTCGCGTTGCTATTTTAATATTTTAGATGAAGTTCAGTTTCAGATAAGTTGTTTGTTAATTTTATTTGGTAATCAGGTTGGATCAGATTGCATGGTATGACATTGACTTTTGTGTTAAATGGTTTAGTTTGCTCTGACTTGGAAACCCGGAAGGCCACTTGATCATAGCTTTTTTGCAACAAAGATTCAATGCAGTTGAATTCCAATTCCATAGCATTTCATAGATCCAGCGTTTGGAAATTACTAGACCTTAGGGAAGAAACTTCATTCTCAATCCATCCAAACACAAGATATAAGATTTCTATTCTTGAGAATCTATTTCTATGCTATTATTGTATTTGTTTGACAAACGATGCCATGATTCATAGAATAGTAGCATGAACCTATTGGCCATTAAACCAATTTCAGAACTACTGCTGGTTTACAAAAACACTCCTTGAGTATCTTACAAAAACTTAAGTGTATTTTGTTTCTTTAAGTCATGATATCTTCCAAGTTTGCTTTCTGATTTAAGAGAATTCATTGTGAAAAATGTGATTTCCTGTATCATTCCTCCAGCTATCAGGTAGTCGAGAGCATGCGACAAGGCATGGAACCTAAGCATGCTGCAGTAGATGCAATTTCCAGAATAGCTCACAAGTATCCCAACTTCGTCGGGGCTGTCGTTGCCCTCGACAAGAAGGGTGTTCATGCAGGAGCTTGCCATGGATGGACATTTCAATACTCTGTGAAAAATTCAAGCATGAAGGACGTTGAAGTATTCACAGTAGTACCTTGAAGCAGAGGTGAATCTGATTGATTGCATCAATGGAGGCTCTAAACTACAAAATACTTGTTTGGACAAAAACAATTTGGTTTGCTACAACTACAATATTGCCTTAGTCACTTGTATGAATCCACAAGGATTTCTGTTCCATTTTCGCCACAAATATTGGCTAAATTCCTATGTATTATGATTGTATATTCTATGGCATTACATCTCCATTTTTGTTTGTCCAAGAAAGATGTTGATGATTGAACAAGAAGCTATTTTGCTGTGTAACACAATCCATGCACATCCCAGAAGCTATTTTGTTAGTTTCCAAACAAACTAACCCTTCTTTGCATTTGGAAATAGCAGGTAGCATATCCATCTAACAAACATGATACAGAAAACTTTGTCTCAGGCTGATAAAATCACCAGCATAAACCATGCTACTCAAACTCAAGCTCCTCGCTTGCTCTTGGATTCTCCCAACTATGCACCTTCCAGTCGGGCAATTGTTGGATGACAACCTGCATGGAACACAGAAATATAGGAACATCTTTGTTTGGATCAATAAACACACCGTTTTTGTCAGTCAGTAGCTAGCTAACTCACTTCCCCTCTGGAATCTTTGTTCCCAACCACTGTTTGGCATGCCAATCTCCATGTCTTGGGCTTCTGCAATATTTGAAGTGCATAAGCTGCTGAGAAGGAAGATACAGTTAAGAAAACAGGAAGCAGGATGCTTACCTTCTTGAGCAATTTCTTCTCTTTGTCAGTTCGCAGGCTTAACAATTCTTTGCCCTCGACCACCTGAAAATCATTGCGAGTTGTCTCAACAACAAGTTGGAAGATGGAGGAGGTGAAGACTGAGGGAGTTCTACCTCCACAAGGCATGTCCCGCAGATGCCGCCTCCGGAGCAGTTCAGCAGCGGACCGTCCTGCATCGAATTGGCATTTCATCGAATGGAAGCACTGCAAGGATCGACAACGCTGCCGAGGAGCAGTCTGACATACTTACATATGGCCCGTAAAGATCGATGTTGTGGTCCAGCATGATATCCCTCAGCTTCTGGCCGCCGCAGGTCGACCGCCAATGCACGTCCGGCAGGCCGTCCGGCATCAGCCTCGGCTGCACCACCACCGCGAGGTCATAAGCAAGCCTACTCGTGGAATTATATCTATGCCGCTACGGGCGGGGCTTACGTGGACGAAGGCGAAGTCGATGGAGGGCGGTTCGTCGTTGTCAGGCGCGGCGCTGCTGTCGCTGCTCGCGGGGTTCGTGGCGATGGCGAAGACCCGGCAGTGGCGGAGGAGCTTGAGGGAGCTGGAGGCGTGGGGGAAGCGCCGGGCGGTGGTGGGAACGGAGGAGACGGTGGGAGGATTGAATTGTAGAAGTCCCATTGCTCGTTGCCGCCTGAAGCTCCGCCATGCACTTTGTTCAGTTGGTTCCTTATCCGGAGCGCTCTGCTACGTGTGTGTGGACAGCGTTTGCCTCATCCCTGCTTACGTTTGGCGGTTTGGATTAAAAATTAGTTTTTTTTTTCTTCTACTTTTCCATTAGACAACGATGAAATATGTGAGAAGATAAATCGAGAAACTGTAGTTGATCATGATAAGAAGATTTCATCGAAATTCAATCGAGAAGTTGTTGTGCAGGGGCCTCCCATGGTCAAACATTAACCTCTCAATCGTGATAAACTTTTAAGTCATTTTTTGATCTAATTGTTTTCAGAGGTAGTTTGAGAAATAGGCATGAATGACTGATAGAATTTTTTGCAGGTTGGGAAATCTCTTCTGATTAAGTGTTTGGTAAAGCACTACACTAAGCACAATCTTTCTGAAGTTCAAGCTCCAATTACTGTTGTGTCAGGTTACATCTTTTTCTTGCTTAATTGTTGCATTACCTTCCTTTTTATCTGCCATTTTTAGGACTTAATTTGTGAAAAAAATCCAATGATGTCAATGGGATGATAGATGCAGCAAACATTGCAGACCTTGCATTGATGCTAGTCAATGGTAGTTATGGATTTGAGATGGTGAGCATGACTATCTTATTCCTATTCTGTTCATGTTTAGAAGGCCTAAAACAGAACCCATCTGCTAGTATTGTCCTCTATTGATCTAACACAATCTTCTCAAGGTCAAACCAGGATTTAAAATTTGAAAGTAGCACCTTTTGCCTCTTGCAGCTGGTCTTTACTCTTTACACATCATAAGATCCATGTGACAAGAGCAAAAGAGTTATAAACAAAACTTGTCTTTGTGCTTTAAGTTAAACAAATTAAAATCTTGTTTTGTGCTGTTTGGCACAGGCGAAAAATTTCATGAAACAACTAAGTACTAGCTCCTACTCTTCTTCCTCATGCATTGGCTCCTCCTCTATGCCTAATTGGCCAAAACTCTAGTTGTCACAATTCCTCATCTCCCAATCCTCTTCTTCCTCTTCCTCCTACAACAACACTTTTCCTTCAGCAAATCTCCGACATTGATAAGTTTTCGGCCTCGTATTTCTAGAGGATCAATAAGATATGCTACCATCTCAATTAATTGTAGGATCATGTTTATGTAACTATATCTTTTGCAGTATTAATGGAACAAAACCAAATTTGTGGGTTGTAACAGTGATGCGTTACACATATGCTTTTGTTTGGAACCTAAGAAGATGTCATGTGATTGTCCCATTATTACAATTTATTGACCCTTGAGGAAGAGTTCATCTCATATGATAAGAAATTTGTAAGACACATGCCAAATGATTAGAAATGCATTGCCTTTTAGATTCTGAACTAATAATGACTGTATCTATGCCTGAAGTCCACTTCTTATTGCTCCTATCATTGATTTCATATCATATTAACTAGGTAAATCTAAAATGTAATCCTTTCCCTTTCCAGGAAACATTTGAATTCCTTAATGTGTTGCAAAATCATGGTTTCCCTAAGCAATTGCATGAGCCTCCCCTAATTGTGATTGCACCAGGAGCCATCTTCTTTGACA
Organism: Curcuma longa; assembly: GCF_044706935.1. Lineage (NCBI taxonomy): Eukaryota > Viridiplantae > Streptophyta > Magnoliopsida > Zingiberales > Zingiberaceae > Curcuma > Curcuma longa. The sequence continues at coordinate 11,022 of NW_027430657.1, read as the reverse complement.
TAAACTACACAAACCGACAAGAGTATATTATAATTTAAGCAAGCACGGAGAAACAGGAAAGATCCAGCTCTTCTTCTTGTCCTTATGCTGTTGTTAACTAGTTAAATCAGAGATTCAAATTAAGGTCTGAATCGAAAGATCCTTGCACTACAAATAGAGTAAATGGTAGGAGTACTGCAAATGCTTAACAGATGGCTCGCCTACTGCTTCTTGTTGGAGTACTACATGCCGTTGCAACGCTGGCAATGGCAAGGCCGCTTGCTGACGCTGCACGCCCACCTTCTTCTTCCTCCTCATCTTTGGAGGTCGCAGCTGCGCCGCTGCTGTCACTGGATGCGAGTCGGCCGGACAAGTCGATCGCCGGAGCTGAAGTCATTCTGGGGGGGGGGGGGTTTGCCATTGCTGCTCTCGCCGTGATATATTGCTACATTAGGGTCACTAGGCAGCATGGTGACCGAGAAAAGGAATAGTTTTGTGGCACCGATCGATTGCTTGATTAGCAATTTGAAATATAGTTTATGTTCAGTTTTGTGTGTAGATCAAATGACGAATTCAAATGTTGCGAAGCAGAACATATTTTACTTGTGAAATATTTGCTCTCTCATCTTGAATGAGTAGCCGAGAACGCTCAAGAACAAAGCTCTCATGAAGATGAATACACTTTAGATTAATCACGATTTTATTTCTTTAATTTTTTATTCAAATATATTATATAAAATAAAATATCAATCATTCAAATTGTATACTATGATAAAAAATATAGATTAGTAAAAGGTCGCTTAATCGGGATTAGTTAAGTATTTGAATTGATTATGATAAAATATCAATCAGTTGTTGAAGTGGATAAGGATTGAATTTTGATGAAATTGAGCTGATTATGTGAGACAGTTGTGAAGTGGTAGATTTTTTTTTTTTGCTGAAATAAAAGGTTAAGCTATATATATATATATATTTTTTTTTTTTTTTGAGAGGGGTAAATGATATACTGTGTATTTAAGTGTGTATTTAAGTTTCAAAATTCTAAAAATAGAAACCTTTTTTCACGTTCAATTTTTTTTTTCTACACTTAAATATTTTTCAATCCGTTAAAAAATTTATTATTTTTAATTTATGATGTCGACGGAGAGCATGAATATATTAAGAAGGCTTTTTATAACTACATTAATTTTGATTTGAAATGATTATGAGTTTTCTAAATTTATTAGTCAATTTTGTCTAAAACTGACTAATAGATCTATACCATTCGAAAATTTAAAAATTTGATATTTTTTAAATTTGGAAAGTCCTAAAAACTCATTGATGGTGTTAGTTAGTGAGTATTGTTATCTTAGGTCTTATAATGGATTTGTGATAAATTTTATTAAATCTTTATAAATTTAAAATTTTATTATTCTCAATTTATGCTGTTGAATTCAAATCTAAAAGCATAAATTCATTAAAGAAACTAGTAAAAAAATATTTTTTTGATTTAAAATGATACAAAGTTCTTTAAGTACAATAATAAATTTTATTTAAAATTGACTGATAGATCTTGAAAGTTTGATTTTTAGATTTGAATTCGAAAATATAAATTGAGAATAATAAATTTTTAAATGAATAGAGTAAAAATTTAAACGTAAAAAGAAGAGAGAAATAGAATAAGAAAGCATTACGTATTTTTTTAAAATTTGAAATTGGATACATGAAATAGATTATATTGAATTTTGCAAGCTGTTCTAAAATGCCGTATAAGTATGTTTAACATGTGGTTTAAGATTTCATTAATATTAGATTACCTCTAACATGTTATTGTCAAAATATCTGAATTTATTAGCAACTAAGTGATTCAAAAAGGTAAAATCGGTACTTATAGAGATATTTATAAAAACAAAATAAAGATTTTAGAGTTTCTCATGTTAAATAATTTTTCAAAATAATCTTTAAAAAAATTATCAAAGTTTAAGGGGCAAAATAAAAGTTTTCTGATGTTAATTTATTCGAATAAAAAATTTTAAATTAAAATCGAAATCAATTAATCGAATTAATCAATTTTTTAAATTGAATTTTGAAAAAAATCGAAATGAATTTTTATATATTTTACTCTAAAGATTTTTTTGTTTTTTGTTTTTGTCGTTCCTAATCTTCCTAATTTTCAACCCTTTAGTTTTTCTGCGATCGTCGCTCTCTCGCAAACCCTAATTCTTTCGGGCGATTCATGGGAGGGCACGGAGGGCTCAACATCCTTCCGCAGAAGCGGTGGAACGTCTACAACTACGAGAACCGCGAGAAGGTCCGGAAGGACGAGGAGGCCGCCGCCCGCGAGGAGCAGCTCCAACGCGAGCAATCCCGCCGCCGGGATGCCGAGTTTCGTCTCGATCGTCTGCGGCTCGCCCGTGGAATTCACCATCAGCAACCTGCCCCGGTTGACGATTCTCATCACTTCAACCTCTTCGAAGGTCATACTGATTTCTCCGCTCTCGGAGGTGCCCGGGGAGAGGAGGCCACTCGCTCCGGCAAGAGATCCAAGAAAAGTGAGACTGAAGATAGTGGTACCAAGAGTTTTAAGAGGCAGAAGGGAGAGGAAAGGTCAGCTCCAGTGGCTCCGGAGGACGAAAAGTATAAGTTAGGGTATGGATTGGTTGGAAAGGGGGTAAAGGCACCGTGGTATCTGTCAACACCTTCAACCATGTCGAAGGATCCAGATGAGAAAAATGGGATTTCCTCAGTTCCAAATGGATCAGCGAAGAAGAATTCGGGGAAAAAGACTATAGAAGAGTTGCGGGAGGAACGAATGACGCGGGAAAATAAAGAGAAGGAGAGGGAGCGCGCGCTTCGTTCAGGTGCAAGGAACCGAGGGTTTTCAAGGTAAGACATAGGTTAAAGATTGTTCCTTTAAATAAGTCTTACGAATTGCCCTTACCAAATTGTTTATGTTAATTGGTTTTCAACTAGTGGTTTGGTATTAGAGATTTCATACTTCACTAAAAGTTTATTTCCATTTTCTTTTGCTAATGCTTGTGGATATTTAGAAACTTATTGACATCTAAAAGGAAATCCAATGTGGACTACATCTTCTTCCTAATCTACTGAAGATGAGCTTGTTAGTTTTGAACAGTTGTTTAAAAAATAAGGTCCCTTAGTAGATCCTCTTGTTATTCTGGATTCTTTGTGCAGTACCATTGCCCATTGGTCTAATGGAACATTTGCAAAAGAATTTTTGACATTTAAAGGCTAATGAAGTTTTCTGCAATGTGTTTTAGACATGGTGGAAAAGATAGGAAGTCAATGGTTGGGAAAAAAAATCCATGCCATTTTCAAACATCTAGCTAACAATGCAAAAGTATTGTGTGATAAAACTAGGTCAATGCTTATACTGCCTCCAGCATATCTAACAATATATCTTAAAAAGATGGAAGACAATGATAGATGGGGTTTAACATTTTATGAGATGCTACATATGTTAGGTTTTTGATAGTGATGAGGATATTTTAGGTATGTATTTTTGTAGGTTTTTAGGTGTTTGTCAATGCAGTACCTGGATTGGTATCGACTATTCAAAAACATAGATATTGGTTGTATTAGATTGGTAGGATTTGAATCAATAGAAAGAAATGATATTAGCTTAATAAGTATATTAGTACTTACATTAATATAGTTTGAATGGTATAAATAGTTATTAGTATTAATACTTCTTTTCTAGTAGAACAACTAAAACAATAAGCAATGACCATAACAACATCTGCATACGACAATAACATATATTGTAATAATTTATATAACTACTATTTGTATGTGCTTTTGCTTTTGTCCAAGTTCATCATCAGCTTTGAAGAGTTATTTACCGAACGGGTTAGTAAACTGAATACATATGCATGACAATCCCTTTGGCTATGCTTGGAGAAAATTTAAGAAATTGATTTCTTAAAGTTTAAATTTTCTTCTTTGGAATTCACAACTAGTTGTTTTCTCTCTAAATATGCTGACAAGGGAAAAATTATTGAGTCGAGACAATCTGTTATAGATCTTGAGCATAGTTAGTCAAAGCAGATGTCAAGGGAAGGATATAGCTAATCAGTAGGTAGCAGTTGTTTTCTTAGTAGCCTCTTAAGAGTTGTACTCTTTTGTTAGCTGCCTTCGCTTCATAGTATCTTTTCTAGCAGTGCCATATATTTGTATATACGCATGTTTACACGGGCTTCCTATCGAATTACCTACTAATTACATATTGATGTGTACATTGTGGCTGTTTTTCTTCAGTGGTTTGGTGCAGATGATATAATTGGGGCATCTGAATCGATGGCTGTTTATATTACTCGATCAACTGTTCTACATAACAACCAGCATTTTTGTCTCACTGCAGGACTTTTAAATAAGAAGAGTACACACTGCTTTTAGTCGATGTAAAGAGGTGGTGCATCAAGGTTCACAGTCATACAAGTTGCTATCTCTGATTGAACGCATTTGAATGGCCTTGATCTTTTAAAACTTGATTCAGAATTGAAACTCGTAAAGCATTGCTGCTTGGTCTTGGCCAATCAGTCAGAATTCATGTTTGTTATTTGCTAATCTGAAGTGGATTGTTTAAAATATTTTGTAGTAGTGTTTTCTTTTTCCTGCGAAATTTATTTGGCAAAGGCACAGAAATTGTGTGCCATGAGATCCTAATTTAATTTATATGGTTAGAAATGATGTGTCCAATTAACTATGATTTTCAAATTATCAATGATGCTCACATGTGCAAGTAACTTTGTATGCACTTTTTGAAAATAAAACACACACACATAAGAATTTGAAAGGCCTTTTACACCTCTGGGAGGTAGGATTGAGTTTGGTTATTAGGAGGTAGATATTGTTATAATGGATAAGGATTGAATTTTAATAAATTGAGAAAAATATTTTTTTTATAATGATCAATTATAATTTTTCAATTTAGATCGTGTGGATAAAAATGATATTTTAAAAGGAAAATGTATCCATTCAACTTGAATGCAAATCTATAAATTTTTAGTACTAATTGAGTTATTTCTACCTACTTTGTCGGCGGGATTGTACATCGCCAGCAAGCTTATCCTTTCAAAACTTTCTAAATTGAATTATAATAAATTACGGAGGGGGTAAATGTAACTTGGCCATTAGATTACTAATATTGAGTCGATTTGGGGCTAAAAATTAGTTGGGAATAATAATAATAATAATAAAAGGCAATAAAAGGGCAGCCCACCTTCCCCGATACCACGATCGCCCACCCGTCGTCGTCATCGGTAGCTCGACTTCCACGAGGACACAAGATTTCCACTTCCCTCTCTCGCTCCGCTCCTTTTCTTTCGCTTCCTCCCTCACCATCGATTCTGCGTTTGCTTTTCCCCTCCTCTCGATCGCTGCGGTGGTTCCTGGCCGGGATTTAAAGGCGAATTGAAGATGAGTTCCGGAGAGTTGCTGGAAATCGATCCCTTGGAGCTCAAGTTTCCTTGTAAGTCCGATACCCTCGCCCTTTGTCGTTTTGTCTGCGTCGTATCGTTTGGAGATTCTTTAGGTTCAATGGTACCTGTTCTGTTCGTTGAGTTTTTGTTTGATTTTTGTCGCGGCAGTCGAGTTGAAGAAGCAGATCTCGTGCTCTCTGCAGCTAACGAACAAGTCGGACAATTATGTCGCGTTTAAGGTTGCGTCTTAGCTTTCTTTTACGTTTTATGCCCTTTTTTTTTTCAAAGCCCTAGAAAGTTGCAATCTTTAAGCGTTTCGTGCATTCTATTTAGTAAAATTGGAAATTTTATTTTGGCCTCCATCATAATAGGTCAAGACGACAAGCCCAAAGAAGTACTGTGTCAGGCCGAATTCCGGGGTCGTTCTGCCCCGATCTACATGTGATGTCATTGGTTTGCTGTTCTTGTCTTGGCCCCTAAATTTCCATTGTTAGAAACAAAAAATGCTGCATTTTTAATCTAGGAATGGTAATACCTTGCTTCAGTTACAATGCAAGCTCAACGTGAAGCTCCTCCTGATATGCAATGTAAGGACAAATTTCTTGTTCAGAGTGTGATTGTTGATCAAGGCGCTTCTGCAAAAGATGTCACTACTGAAATGGTAATATTCTTCTGAGATTTGTTGTGCTGCCATGAGTATTATTATAAATTGACCACTGCTAATCATGTTCAATCGTTGTTTAGTTTGGAAAGGAGTCAGCAAATGTGGTAGATGAGGTTAAATTGCGAGTTTTATATGTTCCACCACCACAACCACCCTCACCAGTGCCGGAGGGGTCTGAGGAGGGCTCATCCCCTAGGCCATCCCTGTCAGACAATGGAAATCTGAATGCCTCGGAACTACTAGCTGTGAGTATTTATGCTATTAGATTATTTATTTGTTCACACACACACACACACACACATATTGTATTTACCCACATTGTGATATTAATTTGATTATAATCACAGGCAACAAGAGCATATGCTGAAGGCATTCAACAAGAAAAACCATCTGAGGTAAGTTAATTTGTTCTGTTTTCAGAATTTTGTATATCTTTCATCAAGAAAATTGATAAATCCGCAGCAGGCTTTTCATCTTAAAAGACAATTTTGGGCTTTCTATTGGCTGTTTTAAACCATGCCTACAAATCTCACAACTGTGGTTGGTTAAGTTTTCCTTGTCAACTATCTTCTCTAATCTTATGTTTTCAGCTAAAAGTGCAAGTAGACTATTCCTGGTTTCTATTGCCTTTTTTCCCTGTGCACAATGTGTACACACGATCCACTTTTGAGTACCAGGTTGAAATACCTATCCACTGTAATTAGTAAACTCCTCAAGGTGAAATGAAGGTAATAGTGCGTGGCATTCATAGTTGAACTTTGTAGTTTGTTATACGTAACTTCTCATATGCTTTCATGATATTTCTCTTCTCTGATATTACTAAAACTTCTATGGATCTTTGGATGCATGATGATATTATGATACTTATTAAAGTTCAAAGTGGTACAATAAAATTCAAAATAACTAACCAATTAGCTTGAGCCCTTGCTCACTTAAACACCTAAAATGAACCTGACATTCTCCCATGTGGCCATGTGTGACTATAGACATGCAGCACCTCAACAAGCCACCTCTTGCCGAAGTGGGTGGGTCAACTTTGATGCTATTAAAGGTTTGAGAGCACTTTGAATTAACCAAAATTAGCTAACTACATAGTGATTACTGCCCACATAAACACTCGAAGGACCACAACTCTCTTATGTGGAAATATGAGCCTGGAACACCCTCAACACACCAATGTGGAGAACCTTCAACATGTCCTCTCAAGCCAAAGTTGTGCATAGTCCGAAAATCAGCATTGGTATCAGGACTACTCAATCTAAAAAACCTTAATATTGGATGTATTAGATTTATTATCTCTAAGATGAAAATGGAAAAATAAGCAATTAGTTTGTTCGTGACTGTATGCCTGATCTCTGGACATCATCCTCATATTCTTCATATCTTCCACCTTGTTTCTTCTATGTTCTGTAAGGTTTAACTGGAAGTTTTTCTGGATTGGCTAGACAATGATGATTCTTAAAAGAATCATCGATTTTGGATTGACGTGGAAAATTCTTAACCGGTTTCTACTTCTGCTGCCTGATTTATTTATATCTCTATTGATTATGGCCAAATCTAACAAGTGTGTAGTTTTCTGATTGATGTCTGTTTTTTGGACAAAATCGGGAAGGCTCATCCTGATCCAATCCAGCTGATTCAGATGCATGTTGGCCATTTTGATGAATATGGTGTAGTGAGCCTGTTGCAATACTGTGGTAATGCTTGGGATTGTCCCTATCTAATCCAAAACAGCTTGCCACTTAACCCTCCACTTAAACACCGAAAGACTCCTTGACTCAGTCCCATGTGTGACTACTGGGTGAACCACTCTCAACATGTGGGATGCTCTTGGATACATTCTCCTACATGGGACAGTGCATGGTTTTGCAGAGGCTCCCCACCTAAGTGGTTAGTTATTTTTGTTGTATTAGACTTCCTTTTGTCCTTCAACCACACCTTGGTATGTGTGAGATCTTTTAGCTCTAATACTTGGATTCTTCATATTCCCCTGTGTTCTGGTATCAACCACCTGGACACTGGCAATGACAATCTGAGTCGACACCTGGTGCTGTAATTGATCACGTCTAGAAGTTTTTCGAAGCAGGTGTGTTGGACATGTAGATCCACATTCTTGTTGGATACACTTTATTTGAGTCCGACTAACATAGGTTCTTGAGGGTGTTCCACTCCCATAGTCTCACATGGGATGGTGCTGTGGTCCTTTGAATGAGTGAAAGGCCCTCACTGAAGATGTCAACTATTTTTCAGTTAGATGGAGCTGCCGTTTGGTCTTTAACATAGTGTAAAAACCAACAGTATGGATGGGAGTGACAGGATCATTTGAGTGTTTAAAGTAAGTGCCTGAGTGGATGTTATATGCAGGGAAATAGATCTGTTTACTGCTGTCTACATATGATAATTTTGTGTTTCTGAGCAAATGGAGTTGTAATTAGGTACTAGTCTAGGTAAGCTCGCAGTGGGTGTAGGTACCATATTAATGTTTGTCATTTAATGTACAGTTATAAGAGGTAAACCATTTCATATAATGCATCCAATTGAAGAAAGAAAGGAACAAGTGTTTGAAATGAAATTGATGGGGCCATTTGTCATCTAAATGTCTTTGTTTTGCCCTGTAAGTTATGTTGGAAGGACAGGGAGATTGCAAATCATTGTGTAAGTTGCCCATTGTTAAATTATTTTCATTGAACCCCACATTCAATATGCCTATATTAAATGTTGGTTGGACTTTGCTCCAAAAATTCATTTTGGTTAATTATAATTTTGGTCTATATTTTTTCTTGATTTTCCCTACATAGTTCTTATGCCTTTCCCAAGCCCTTCAGTTTGTTACAAGGGTGGATCAAGCATGTTGAAAAATAAAAGAGAGTTCATCCTTGTTCCAACTTGTCCCTATTTTGAGGTAGTTATTACTTATGAAGCCGACCAATATGCATTTATATTAGGCTGTACTTCTAAATTAGGATAAAAATACCATTGGAACAACCACCAAGTTCTAATGTTGCAAGGTCTACAGACTAATAGCCCATGCTCACGTAATGTCTTGTGACAAAACTTAAGTGCCATAGGAGTTGCCGCAAAGGAACTCATATCGTCTTTGTCAAGCTACTCATCTAGGATAATTTCTGATCTTGTCATCTTTGTTGGAATTTTTAGGATTGAGGTGGCCTACACTGACACCACAGTTGGCTTGTTGCTCAAGCTTCTTTTCTTAAAACCATTTGCCCATCCTTGGCAAGTAGTAGCTCATATCTCCTCTACAGACCAAGTTCAAAGCATCCTTATGCAACTTGTCCCTTTAGACCATAGCTCTCCTCCTGAAATTCAGAGGCTTTTCAATGTTCTTTATAACAGCCATGATAACCCAAGTCTCCAAGGAACATTGCTTATTATCCCTTAATTATGATGGATTTGACATTGTTATTATAGCTAACTTTGTTCAACTGCATTCCTTGTCTCCTTGGGTCGATCTTCATGCTTACGATGCCATTAGTTTGCTTAATTCCCCCAACCCTAGATTGACATGTGGTATTAGGCCGCCCTAGTCCTCCCTTTAAAAATTTAGATTGTAAGTTTATTGTTGCGTACTGAGTAAAGAGCTATAAGCCATGACACTGCTTCTCTTTGGCTTTTTATAAGAACCTTTAATTTAATCAAAAATCAACTGAGCGAGAGTAACTGCAAAATCTATTGTGTTGGCCTGCCTTGTGAATTTGATAATACATGGCTCTAGTTACGATATGATGCCACGTTCTAGTTTATTCTCAATGATGTGACAGGCTTTTCTCTATCATTAGGTTAACTCAGTATTGCCTCTTGTTTTCCAATGAAATTGTATTTAGCACAGTGGTCGAGAAATGAGAATCATTCTCCTGCCGTTAAGTTGGTATAAACAAATGTTTTCAAAAACATATTTACAGAGATCTGTTTCAGAAAATACATATACCCTCCATATTTTAAAAAATGAAGTGAATTATGTTAATGATGCATAACATCATTAAGTTTATAACACAATGAATAAATTTTCATTTTGCATGTAATATTTCAAATCGATCAACTTATGAATCCGCATAAAAGATTTTCATTTATTGCACAACGTAACATATTAGTTCTTAGCCATAGATAACTCCATGTAAAAACCTCTTACATGGAAAGAATCTAAGTAATCCACATAATATAAAGCACACCAGATACAAATCTCTCACATGTTGGTTATTTTAAACATGTTTCTGACTCTTTTGCATGTCCTAATAGCAGTGTTTTAAGTGCCTTCACACTTCAGGAATGGTGATGAACACCTTGCACATGTCCATGGAGCATCGCTGCAAGTAACTTCACCTTTGCTGCCAACGATATTCTTATTTGCCTCTGCAGATGTTTGATGACCACACATTTATTATCCTTTTTTCTTACTTCCTGAGTTCCATGGATCCTTCTACAACTATATCTCCAAAATATTTCTCTCTACCTTGCATAGTAATTGTTAGCTTTGCCCCTTGAAACTCTATGTTTTTCAGTGGTTTGTTGATCAAAATGCTACAGCAGAGAAATATTGAAGCCGTACATTCACTCTAAGCAATTGTCTCATTGATTCAACAAAGCCATTACAACTAGCTCTCCACAAATTGATTAGCTGATGAAGAGTATGTCTAATTTTGATCCCACAACAATGGAAACTAAAATTAGAACTAGCTATTACAGCTTTCACATCAATACAGAAGGGCATCTCCTTGGATTTTTCTTGTAGAGTTTTTATAATGGATATTGGAACTTCAATTTTGTCAGTGGTATAGAAATCAGTGCATCATTGATTGGCTGTGGTTTGCAATACAAAAAACCATGATAATACAATCATATGAATGATGGCCTAGTGGGTCAGTTCTTCCATTTGGATTGTCTTGTGTATAATTGTTTTATGCTGCAATGATCATTAGTAGAAGGCATGGTGGAACCAACAAC